>NW_009602550.1:0-4207 GCF_000690535.1 Cariama cristata | reverse complement strand
AGGAGGGCAGTGATAGAGCAGCTTTGGGGTGCACCGGGTGTCTGGCCAAGGTCAACCCACCACAAGTATCCATAGTAAAATATGGAAAATACAAGCATCTTCTCCTACGTCCAGCAGCACCTGCCCTCACACTGCGCAGCAGTCCCTTCCCCATCAGCCCAGGAAGCCCCTTGCCGCAGATGTGCAGAAAGCTCAGCATTTATTTCAACTGGAAAAAGGTCAGAAAAGAGGTGATAGCACCTGAGCCTGGCTTAGCCGTGATCACAGACAATTCGGGATGTTTCAGGACCTCAAATGAGACCTCTTGCAACTAACACAACTGGCCAAATTTAGTCCCTTACTGCTGGATTTAGCACATATAAAGCTCAAATTGTCACAAAGCACCTCGGTATGGGCTGTTTAGAGACCCAGGGCTTGGGGCCTTTGCTCCAGAGGTACA
This sequence comes from Cariama cristata, assembly GCF_000690535.1. Taxonomy (NCBI): domain Eukaryota; kingdom Metazoa; phylum Chordata; class Aves; order Cariamiformes; family Cariamidae; genus Cariama; species Cariama cristata. The sequence continues at coordinate 3,768 of NW_009602550.1, read as the reverse complement.
CTGATACTCAACAAAAAGTTTTGAGGAAAAACTGTACACCCAGCAGTTGGCATGTTGAGCAGGGGACCGTAAGTGGAAACAAGAGGTTTTCACCCCATTTCTTCCCTCAGCTCACCTAACTCATCTCTGCCTTCTCCTCCCCAGCTATCAAGAGGGGATGAGAGGCGTCGCACCCCCATGCAGCAGCTCCCACCGGCCGAGGTTGCAGCCAAGTGCCCCAAAGGGCAGGACTGTCCCCCACCAGCACGAGGGGACAAACCCCTGCCAGCCTCTTAAAACAGTCAGCTGCACCTACAGCAGATAAATGTTTAAAGACAAAGAAAGCAAAGCCTGGATCCCAAGATTAAGGAGAGCCTTTGGCTTTGGGATGGGGACAGAAGAGATGAGGACAGGGACGGTGCAGCCGGAGAGCGCGTACTGGCTGGGACCCCAAATCCAAAACACACCTCACGCAAGAAAACCAACCCCCAGAGCCCCAGCATAGCTCCTTGGTGTTTCCACAGCAAAGGACTGGCTTTACTGGCCACGTCTGTCTGGCTTGGGTCAGGATGAGCAACGGGCAGCTCGGCAACATGTTCAAATGAAGGGAGACAGAGAGCTGGGGGCTCCCTCTTTCCAGCGAGGAAGAGCAGAGAAACCACATGCAAGACCATCGATGCAGCGCGAGGCTCTCGGAGCTCAACCTACAGCGAAAAAGCCATTTACTGGGAGATAGTTGGGAAATGCATTTTTAAGTGGCTTCATTGGGAAAAAAATAATCCAACGCTACTCCATGATTTTAACGACCGCTCAGCGCCCTGCAAGCTGCAGTGAGACAGGTAACCGGTCTGCCTGCACTCAGCCCTCTGCACGCAACGCCCCAAAATTAATTTGCTCCCATGTGGGTGCACAGTAATTTTGTTCTGTCCTTTAGACACCGGGGAACTCTTCCCCAAGAGGCTGTGGTTTCCAGATGTGCATCGCTGCCTGCTTAATTATCAAGCCGAGCTCACCCTGCCCATCTCCCGGGCTACCGAAATCCTTTAGGATGTTTGCAAAATGCCCCCTTCTGGCAAATTATAACTCAGGTTTTCAGGTCCTGTCGTGTAGATGAAGAAAACTCCAATAAATCTGTCATTTAACGGAAAATCAATGCTGCGTCCTAATGTCAGCACCGAACACAGAAATAACCTCTGTTCCACAGACAGCTATTGCGTGTTTGACGCAAGAAGGCCAAATACAACAAACCTTAAATAAAAAAAGCCCCGCAAAAATCAAAGTTGGTGATGCTTATGCCCTGAAACACAGCTGGCAAGAGGCCCCTGGGCAAGACACGCGTTCAGATCCCTGGCTCGTGGTGCCGGCAGGAACCTGGCCCACGGAGGAGCCCGAGGTGGGAGCAGCAGCGGCCGCGTGGGCGGCCGAGCAGTGGCAGCAACCCTCCTTTTGCGGTTTGTTTGCTCCTTCCATTTCTCCTCTTTTTGACCCAGGTTATTTATGGGAGGCTTTTTTCTTTTTTTTTTTTTTTTAAGTGAGGCAGAGTAATTTTATTAAATCAGCTAATATTATTGCAAAAATTGGGGAAGTCTTTGAGATCACAAGACACAAACAAACAGCCGGGTAAACAGAGGCAGAAATAACTGCTCCAAGCACCACCAGGTTGCAGTAATTAGGTGGGTGGTTTTTCAGCTCCCAGCCTCAGATGTTCAGGATTCCCCGAGACTATTTCTGAGAGGTCTTAGTAAGAGAAGTCCAAAAGCAAACCCATTCTCACACTTCACCTGGAAGTTTCACAGGAACCCGCAAGCTGAGAAGAATAAAAAACCACTGAACGGGATTGCTGAGAGCAATTAGCGCTCAGGAAAACGAGCGGTAACAGCGGTGGGAGAGGGCAGGAGACTCTGCTGCTTGGGGAACCAGGATGGAAAGGAATAATGTTTGCAACAGGTATGGGATGACCCAAAAACGGAGCAAAGGGCAAGAAAACCAACCCATTGCACCCGTGACTTTTAGTACCCAGGATTACAAACTGTAGCTTCCAGACTCATCTTCTCAAGGCAGACCTTTCCCCTGTGCTTCCAGCTTAACTCATCAGGAGACTCCCTGGAAGGAGACGATGCACCTTCCCTTCCCTTGCTTGCACACGTATGTGCGATGCACCTGCTGCTTCCTCCTCCCACGAGCAGGTTCTCCCCTCGGACCACCGGCTCCTCGTGCCGAAGGGCTCACGTCCCACCTGCGCAACCAGCGGCCACAGCTCTGGTTTGAGAGCCCCCCCAGCAGCCGGCCGCGCTCCTGGGCTCTGCGACGGGTCCTCTCTTGCAGGAGGAGAGCATGGCAGCGAGCTCGCTGCAACCTCTCTGAACGACAGAGCCCACCCTGAGGCCGCAGAGCCGCCCGTCCCTGCCCCGTGTCCCCACCTCGGCCACCGGTGACACAGGAGGACACGAGGTTTTGCTCCGAGCCGCTCTCGTCACACAACCTCCCTGGGGAAGGCGGATGCCGGGCAGCACAGCGTACCCCTCTCCCGCCCCGACCATCTGGTTGGTTCTCCTTACAGGAACGAGTAGAAATCAAATTAATTAATTCCAGCTGTGCAGGAGGGTGTGAACAGCGTTCACACCGCTGCAGGGAAACGAGATGGCACAGCAGAAATTCAGCACTCGCAGCCAAATTCGGTCAGGGACCGAATGCCGCTCACATGAGCCGTGCTCGGCACAGGACCGGGGCAGCCCGAACACCTCTGTGCAGGGTCTCCAGCAAAGCATCCACCCGCACTGGACCGGGACAAGTTAACTTACTTGAATAGATGTAAATTTGGCACTTTTATTTTCCCCAAAGCCAATCAGTGAAGATACCGTGGAGGGAGGGAGTGAGCAGCGTTCCATAAATATCTGATTTAAACAGTTACAGAACATTTCGATCCAGCTCGCTGCATCACGGACTGAGGTTTTAACAACCCGTAACCAACACCGCCGCCAAGCCCCGTGCAATACAACTTCTGCACCGCAGCCCGGCCCCATTTAAAAACGGAGCCATCAGCTGTCGTCGCTTGGGGGAAACTCTCGTCCTCACCTTACAATAAAACATGAGGGAGGAGCAGGGAGGTTACATCAGCTATTAATCCCTGTGTTTTGAAATATCGCATCTAATAAATGTTAAGGTGGTAAAACCAAACCACAGAGGTGGAGAGCGGAGCACGGCATCTAACAGGAACCCTCCAGCCAGGCTCCGTAAGCACATGAGTAAGCCTTTCTCACTGAGGTTGCCCCATCAGCTTCCCTGGGACTACTAAAACCAGTAAGGACTGAACCCTCCCAACCAAAAAACACTCGCTGCAGCCAACAGAAATACTCTCCTGGACTCAAACATACTTTGAATCAGCCTGGGTGAGTAATGACCCAGTTCTTAGGCAGTTCATGCGAGCGTAAACCAGGCATAAACTACAGAAATCTGACACATGCGGTGGAAAATCAAACCAGGCTGCGATCAGAATTGGGCCCACAATAGTAACTGCCCAGCTCAACTTCAAGTTGGTACTTCTTCAGTAGCTCAAACAAAACCAAAACCAACAGGGAAGAAAAAAAAAATATTTACGTTATACAGATTTTTTTTTTTCCAAACTTCGCGGCTTTGTGCTCATATCGGGGGGTAGGGGGGGTCTGTCCTGCAGGGACCTGCGGAGGGGGCTGACACCTCTTTACCAGGTCAGGATACAAAGAAATCTGAGGCGACCTCTCCCCTGAGCCTCCCGGCTCCCGGGGTGCCGCCGCCCCACGTCGGGACCGG
>NW_009602549.1:10755-17531 GCF_000690535.1 Cariama cristata | reverse complement strand
CGGCAGTACTCCGCAAAGGTCAGCACGTAGCACTTCTCCTCGATGCAGGCGACGCTGTTCTCGTCCTGGTGCCGGGATGCGAAGATCTCATTCTGCGGGGGGAGAAGGAAGAGGTCAGCCCGCTGCCCCCGGCAGGGCCAGCCCCGCACCTTCACCCGCCACCTTACGGGGCGGCCTGCCCAAGCACGCTCGCAGCAGCCCTATGTCACGTAACCCAGACACCCTCCAGGTGTTTCGGGACCTATTCACAGCATGCACCAGACTTTTATCCAGCAACACATTAAGAGTTCTCCCATCGTTTAACACTGCCCAGCACCCTTTGTGAGGCCAAGCGTCCAACTCCACAGACCGCCAACGTTACAAAAGCACTTCGGCAGTAAGGGCGCTACCAGCTACAGCACTCGGCCTCCGCTTTCCTCCTGGGGAGGACAGCCAGCTTGTGGCCACCGCTGAGAAGCGTCCCAGGAGATGAGCTTTTGCAATGCTGCACTGGAAAAAAAAAAATAAAAGCAGCATTTTGAAAGCGCTATTGCCATGCTTGCGAATAATGATGAGACAGGTAAGAGGGAAGAAGGCTGGGTCCATCGGGGAGGTGCTGCAGAGGCTCAGAAAGAAAAAACCAAACCAACCAACCCACCCCCAAAAACTTGCAAGAGGTGCCTTTGCTCCAGCTTATCCAAAATCTGACTCTGTGCAGACTCCACATGGAAGGAGCCTTCAGACCGCATCCAGAAAAGCCAGTGAGCAACGCTCCTGCAGGCAGGAGGCCGGAGCACTCCCCACCCACACATCCCTCCCAGCTCCTCGGGATGATCTTTATTCGTTCTCCCTTTCCTGTGCTGGAAACCCTTCTAATTCAGCTGTACAGCTAAGAATTGAAATGGAGCTTGACTAGCACTTTGCTGCCTTTACTACTACTACCCTCTGACACATGACCAGTCTTTCTAATCCATCCCTATATCAAAGCTAAAGGAATCCCTTCCTTTCCAACCCTTTCCTCATCCCAATTCAATTAAAAAGGTTGGTTTAGCGAGGGACGTAGCACTAGCCTTTTTTCCCAGGGTAATTTAGGAAACTTGGCTCTGCAGCTGGCAGGATTGGTTAGATATGGGGCAACCCAGACGGAGCCATTTGAAGGAATTTCTGGCGTGGTTAGATCAGCAAAGGTGATATCTGGGAACAAGGATGCTCTGCACAAGTCTGGCAGCATTACCTGCAGGCTTTGTTTCTGCTCACAGCCCCGAGGAAGGAGGCTGGAAGGAAAGACTCACCAAAGGGTCACCGTTTGGGGACATGCTTAATCAGAGAAACTGAAAATGCCACAGCTCGCTTCTGCACGTTGGGGTTTTGGTCTACTCCTTAAATCAAAACTATCTGAGTCATCTTTGGCAAGCCCATCCCAGCTACTCAGCCCAAACGGCACTCTCTCATTGGAAGCCTTGTGTAATTAAGCAGGTGTGCAAAAAACTGGCTTAATTCCTCCTGGCCAGACTACTGGCGTGCTCTCTACACTAAAATGCAACCAGATACAGTCATGCTTCGCTTACGGACCAGAAAACAACTATAAGGTACCACGTTTTGGTTTCGAAACTCATCTGTGCCCTGCAAGTCAGGCAGGTACAATTCCCCGGCTGTTCCCCAGCCCTGCTCTCACCCCCTCCCTCTCCTTTTCCTTTGAGTAAAAAGGGGCCAGATATTTTTGTGGGTTGAAAACAGCAGTAAATTCTCCATTCCCAGTTTAAAAACAGCTTGTTCTGTCACCCAACACAAGCCCATGCAAAGCAGAGCAAGGCGTGAAGTCGTAATGATTCACACGTTTTTCCTTTTAAAAAGCGAGCTCTGTTATACTGGCACAACATCCTCAAGTCAGTCTTTTAATTCTCATCATAAATCTATACAGGGGAAGGATGATGCAGTCACGTTTCTGCACCAAACAAACAAGTTTCCAGAGTTTGAGCAGCAGATTAAGGGATTTATGATAAAAAGGCAGCACACGATACAGGTGCTCCAACATCCCACAGAATTGCAGCAGGAGCTCTTGCACCGAGCTCTGCATTTCTGGGTGAATTAGAATACCCTTTTTGGAAAGGCATCTGATTTCGATTCACTATAAACTCACTCCTCCTTACTCCTAAGGTAGCAGTCAAAACAACTCTTCACTTAAAGTGCAGGATTTTCTCAGATTGAGGGGAGAAACATTAAAACTTAACAAAGGCAGCCACACAAGGAACGCAGCAGCTTCTGTTACAGCCCAGAGTTTCTACACATGCCAATAAACTGGGGAAAAGCCTATCTATAGGACACCACCGCTCAACACATCTGGCAACAGCTGCATCACAGCCAAGAGACAGCTCCGTTTCACTCAAAACGGCAGCTGAGCCCGCCGAGTTTGAGGCCACCCAGGAACGTGGGGAGATACCCAGGCTAATCCCCTCCTCCGGCCGAAACACTGACGTCCCAGGGTACCCTCGCCCCGAGCTGCGCGTTCGGCCGGCTCACCTGGTGCATACTGGGGTTGCGGCCTCCCTGAGTGTGCTCTGGTCTGTAATACCACAGAAGGCTCATCATCAGCTCCCCTGCAAGAAGATTTATTAGAGTATGTCAAGCCTCAGTTTTCTCGTAGTGTTTTCCCACTAATATCCACCTTCCTCCTCCTGCTTCATCCCTTTCATTCCCATAGCACTCACGTAGGGGCAGCTGTGCCGTGATAAATATTTCATGCTGAACTAGGCGTCCTTTTGTTACAGCGAGAAGCTGTACGAAGTCGGTCACGTTGCTATTCCATTACACCTTCAGCCCCTTCTAACTTGCGTTACATCGTCACAGAGGTCGGTTAGGGCTCAAAAAAAAACCCAACCCCAAAAAAACAAAACCCAAACATTTCCATCTGAAAAAAGTATCCATTCAGACCGCAAGCTGGAAGAGATGCTCATCCGAAGCTCGGTACTCGCAGCACAAACTCCCAGGTTAATGCCAGAATTGCTGTCGCAGGATGACACGACCACGATGGGCCTCACCACACGGTGATCACTTTGTACATATAACTCTTTTTTTCTGTTTTACATTTAAGCAAGACCTGTACTTTACAACATTTGGCACAGCTTTCTTGGCTCAGGTATCGCTAGTCAAACACGGGACCTTAACATCAAAACCGCACTACTCCCACCACCACCTCTACCCGGGTCTCATCAAAAGCCTCAGCAGTTAAGCCCGAGCTCCACGCCAACTCCCAGCCCAGACGTTGGATAGAGCATCCCAGTAAAGAGCAGCTCCTGAGATGTCTGTTGCAATGAAACAATAAAGGAGATCGTTGCTAAGACGGGCACTTGGCAGATACTATGTGCTTTCACGACCGGGAAGATTTTGATTACCAGTCCCAGGCTAGTGATTAAAGAGCATTTCAGTTCCCAGAACAATCTGAATGAAAGCCACGGAGCTAATCTCTTCCTCTTCATCACCCGGTCTGGCAGCAGTGGAGTACCCTAACAAGCTTGCAGCTCTCCCGAGATCCATCACTTCCCCGGTCCCAGCTCACCCTCATCTGTCAAGCACGGAGGCAATACGTACTCTTTTGGCACAGTACCTGTTTTGGGGTCTTCCCACAGTGCTGATATCTTCGCAACGTATGGCATAGATTTCTTCCGAGGTCCTGATTTCAAGAGGACAGTATCTCGTACCCGGATAATCTCCCCGTCCCTCTCCACAGCCTGATAGCTCTTGCGAACAGCCGGCTCTGGTTCGTTCTATACCATTAGAACACACACAAAAGATAAAGCAACCTGAGCGTACAGGCAAAGAGTTAGTTTCTTGTTGGCTACCCCAATCCAAGACTCCTTTGGTCCTGCTGCGAGTCACAAACTTGCCTAAGCCTACTCAGATCTAAGTGCTTCCACTCCAACAGACCTCTGGGAGAAGTCATACAGCGTAAGACCACTCGTGACATCTCTATTCCCACCAGGATGGTTTATAACAACGAAGATCAGGTCAAACGAATTACTTTTCCTCTGGGTAGGGCAGTCATAGGTAAAGGAGGATGCTACTCCTCAGTGAACTAAGTGCTCGCAGGTCATACACGGCCACTGCTTTCAAATAAAACAAAACACAACTCTTTCTCCTACGTAGTGCTGGCAGTAAGGAGCAGCTCACCAGCGGGACAGCGAGTCTCACAAAAGCATGTACTTCTGAAATTAATACCCTTATTTCAAATTAAAAGACAATTGCTCCTTCAATTCTGCATGCAAAAAACCAACCTTCAGAAAAATCACCATTTTATCTGCCTCCCGGTAGGCACGCACTTCCTTCATATTCAAAGGCATGGAAGACTAGGCATATTTTGAATGCTACGCATTTCTCCGATACAAACGTTGTAAGAAAACAAACAAAACATGACATATTTCACATGAACAGGGCAGGAGTGGCATGGAGGCCGTAGCATAGAGCTTCCCTTAGCAAGACTGCCAACATTTCCTTTGTAGCCTCTAAGGTTACAAAATGATCACTTTTGGGACTGTGAAGTGGGGGTTTTTATTTTGTTTTTGCTGTGAAAATTTATTTCAGAATGCCTGAGCAGGATGGGTTTGACCTCCTGCCAGATTGCCCAGGCAAAGTCGGAAGCATTACGCGCCCGGACTTAAGGAGATTAACAGCGCGCTGCTCCTTTCAAAGTGTCAAAGTCTGCGCGACAGATGCAAGAGGCCCGTCTCGGGCTTCCACGGGCTTCAGCCTCGCGCAGCCCTTGGTACCTCTGCACAGCCCCGAGGGCTGAAGCTACAAGACCTGTCCTGGATGATGCCCTCAGCAGCTCCAGGTTATCGCACTGTGCCAGCCTGCTTGGACCACAGCTCTCCTCGCTGCTGACATTTACTGCTCGCAGTTCAGTCACAACGCCTTGTCCCACCCTCCCAGACAGCACGCGGGTCCAGATTTCAAGTCCGCAGCTCTTATGTTTTAATAAGATGAAGGATATTGCCTTGTCCCTCAATTGAAGTGGACTTTACTCTAGTTAATTAAATTTTCTGGCAGGAAATCTCCCATCTTGCAGCAGCCAGTTTCTGCCCCTGAACACATCAAATGGGAAAGTACAGACAAGAAATCCTTGAAGGAGTGACTGCCCAGGCCACCATAGAAGTTACAAGAAGGGGGAATTTTTCTAGCACCCAACATCGATCTGGGAGCCAGGATACGGTCTCAGTCCTCTGTGCTCTCCGAGAGATCCCTGCGGGGGTGCAGTCACCCGCAGAGAGAACCACCACCTTAGGAGAGCTACCTTTAGATGACCGCTCCTTATAACAAGGCTAAAACATCCCTCATTTTCTCAGACAGGTGTGCCCAAACCCAGGAGGCAGAAGCTGAAGGACGATCTCTCCGTAGGATGGACTCCCACGTGCAACAGGTGCCACCCTCGCAAACGCTGAAGCCAGAAGTATTCATCAGGGTGGCGTTTCAGCTGAGGCTAGCGCAGGAGAGCAGGTCATCCTTCCCTTGCAAACCGCCTGTCATGCTGTGCGAGGGAATACCAGGGCGCACGAGAAAAACAAAGCCAACGGCAGCTTGGCCTCGAAGCCCAGCCAAAAGGCACTATTCGCTGCTCTGACGTGCAATTTGTCCGAGAGATTCTAGATGGCACCTAGTGATCACCTCCACCTTGAAGCCAGACCCAAAATGCTCTCCAGCCTTCATGACCTTAGTCCCCTGAAGATGCACAAACGGCTATAGCCGTACACGCGCGAAAAACAGCGCTGCACAGACACCTACCACAACGTAGACGGCCTTCTCGCTGGCTGTGCCGACGGGTATCCAGCCGTTGGTAGCTCTCCGCCTGCTAATGCGTTGCTGCTTTGGATGGGAATGACCTCCCACCGCTTTGCTGTCAGAGGCGTGGAGGCAGCCCGTAGTATTTCGGAGACCGGATTTGGAGCCGCTGGGAGGCTTTGAGCTCTGCGGACATTCTCGGGCCATGGTCTGAGGGTCAGAGTTGGGGGTCTGCAGATGAGGAACGGGTTCTGCAGCTGGCGGCACGCTGGGTACAGGACATCCTGAGAGCGGGTGGGCAGGCGAGGCAGGGTGCCCTGCCACAGGGATTGTGAGGTTCAGCTGGTCCAGAGACTTGCAGCCTTCTAACAGAGGGAAGAAGAGAGACATGTATCTCGCTTGAAATAGGACTACGCAATCAAGACTGTCCCAAACTACCACCGCTTTCCCCTGAAACTCCCTTTATTGCATTACGGCAGTAAAGACTCTTCACGTTGTAATTTCATTTCGCACTGTCACTGGATTCTAAAAGCACGGATATTTCTACGCCTGCGGTGCTCCACTCGGTTGCTGCCGATGACACTGCACTATAGCGAACCCATCCGAAATCCCCCGAAGTGATGCCAGCCAGTAACACACATAAGGTTGGCCAGTGCCCAAAGCAGTTCCAGCCTGTCAATATGTATAAAAGAAATAAAAGGCTTATCAAAACGATGGGAAGGATTAAACCACACTAGCAGAAGCTACCAGCTTCTTTCATAAAGCCAAATTCTACTAATCAGGGAAAACCGAGAAGATTCGCCAAATTCACTCCAGAAACATGAAACAACGTGGAACAAGGCTACGTAAGATGACGCACGCTGCCGCCTTTGGCAACATCGTGTCCCTAAAGCAGACGCATTCACCGCCACCAGTAAGCTGCCTGACGTCACCTCTCAAAAGCATCCCCGAACACCTCACACCCCTCCAGGAGTCACAAAACAAGCCCTCGGCCCAGGCCAACGTGTCTGACAGCACAGCAAGTC
>NW_009602549.1:10425-10724 GCF_000690535.1 Cariama cristata | reverse complement strand
CTCCGGTCAACAGGAAAAAAGCTCCCAGACCAATACCCGACGCACCCCTACCTCCTACATCTGAAAGCCTGCTCTTTGGGGGGACCAAAAGGGCAGCTTCAGGCAACCCCCAGGAGATGCCTCCAGACTGGAGCACCTCCGAGCAGATCTGTGGGATCGTACTGCTGCAGAGCTGCTAAAAAAAAAAATAATCTAAAAGTGAAAACACATCTGAAGTCGCCAAGCTCCAGCTGCGTAATTGCAGAGATCCCCTGGCAGCGACAGGAAATCATCGCCTGACCCTCCCGAAGAGGGCTGCA
>NW_009602549.1:1002-10319 GCF_000690535.1 Cariama cristata | reverse complement strand
CAGGATGCGAGTTCAGGTATCCTGCCTGCCCTTGGCAGGCACAGGACCCACAGAGCAGTGAATCACCTCTTGAGTATTTTCGCTTACCAAAGCGGTTTTCAAGCTTGAACTAAAGCAGGATGAAGCTTCGCAAAAAAATATCTGCTAACCTTCAGGGAAGAAGTGCAGAGCTGGCCTCGCTGGCAGCCCCGGCACTCCTTCCTTGGTCGCGCACCCTGCCAGCCCCGGCGCTGGGGCTACAGCCTCTCCCCAGCCCGGCCGATCTCGTCCCCACCGCCCCGCTTGCAAACCGCATGCTGCGGATCAGCCGCGGGACAGGGAAAGCAACGCCTCTCTCCTGCGTATGGCAGACCACGACTGCCCAGGACTGCAGCCTGACCCCTTCATTTGTACCACACGCTGGTATTTCCACATGAACATCTCCAACGTACCAAGACAGACAGATACAGCAGAAGGCACGCGACACATCAAGCTGGATCCCCTGGTACCAGTGCTCTCGGAGGGGAACCTGCCGCTCGCAGCCAAAGCGCTCCTTTAATTCACTACAATAACCCACTCCAGGGAAGGACGAGATTTTGGAGGCGCACACATATATAAAAATCAGCTCCTAAGAGTAAGTCCCTCTTAATATTCCAGAAGACCTTACACACTTCAACCCAGAAAACAAAGTCTGAATTATTCCGATGTTGTAGGCTTTTAAATCAAAGCTGCTCGCAGAAAGGAAATCACACCGAGGAAGACCTCGGCAGCGGGGTGACACACCGCTAGTAAATACACACCCCTGGAGCCACGACCGCCCCTGCCAGCACCCCCAGAAACGACCGAGTTCTCGGGGAGAGCCGAACTCCATAAACCACGCCGTCTGTACCACCTGCATCCTTCTGGTTGCACGAAGTCAGAGGCACGAGCATGCAAAATTTCAGGAACGAAGCAGACGGACATGACCTCCGGGCACTACACAGAGAAGCGTCAGACAAGAACCCACTGCGGAGCTAGTTGTCTTGCGAGCATTCAACTTCTCCAGAGAGCGTGGAAGCCCCCAGCGAACACTGCCTGGCTGCTACCGTAGGAACGGCACCACGGCAGCGGGGCTATTTAGGGAACACGGAAATCACCCTGCAACCAAATGCTCCTCACTTTTAGCAGCTTCCTACGACAGAAGATGACAAAGCCTCGCTCAAACCGAGCGCTGAACCAGAACTTCATCCACCTACCTGAAAATCTGTTTTAAGTGGGTAAGTCATGCCTCCTCTTGACTCGAACACATGGCTAACTGAAAGACCGATGTTTACCCTCCCAACAGGGTACTGTTTGCAGACAGCAATACCGTCTAGCTTGATGGCTTTTACACAAAGCACTGGTGTCTGATAACCCCCACGCAACAATCCAGTTTTAAATATTTCAAAAGATATTTTTCAATAGCAAAGGCAAGGCTCCAAGATAAAGCACACTGGAGGACAAAGTCTGAAAAACAGACAGCGGACAGAAGACAGCCAGGCAAATAACTACATCACCTCCTACACCGTCACCTGCTCTCATTTCAATGCCTCATTTTCAGGTATTGTTTAAGAACAAAGATGGGACCCGCTACTCGCCCAGCTAACAGCATACCCGGCACTTATACCACCACAGTGAAATGCAAGCATCTGTCCAAACAGCGGACTCAAACTCAATTGCTACACAACCCCGCCAGGTCTAATCTATAAAATCGTAAAAGACCACATCCCCCATACAGCCCGCACCGGTAAGAGTCTAATGACCGAGGCTTCTTCACACCGCTCTGCAAGGATGCTTCAGGCCCGAGCGGGAGCTTTACGGAACGGAGGAGTAACTCAGCCCGATGAGCTTTAGACCCTCCGCTCGGAGCGGCACAGCAGGACGGCGAGAAGCCTTGCGGAGCATGTAGGAACTAAAAACCACTCATTTTACACAGATCAAAGCTAAGCGGTTAGCTCCAGCATGACAAGTCATGAGTCACCTTCTCACTGCCCAAATCCTTTCACCGATTCTATGCTTTCCACACCAGTAAGACCTTTCAGTGGCAAAACCCCTCCGGGCTGAAAACGGGGGAAGGGGCGGTGAAACGCAGATTCTCTCCAAGCCGCAGTTCGGCTGCCAGAGCTGAGCCCCACCAGGCGCAGAGGGAGCTTGCCTCCTGGCAACCAGATACCTTCATTAGCCACCGTGCCGAACCAGCCCTCTTCTCCTAGGAACGCTGAAGGGGATTTGCTCGCACTTTGCACCTTACCTGCTGCAAAAGGCATTTTGTAGGGGTAGCTGTTCCGTCCTGCGTGCACGCTGCTAATCCTGCCCTCCGGCACGTGCACGACCCCACAGACGCTGTAACTGTTAATCGCCGCTCCTTCTCCACAACAGTACGGCGAGTTACACCAGTGGAGTGGCTGGAAATGAGCACCTGATGGCAAGGAACCGGGCGATACCAAGAGCCCCTCGCAGGTAGCGGATTGCGAAATCTCGTCCTTGGGGTAAATGGAGCAGTGAGAGTAGCCACTGTATCCACTTTGGCCATAATAAACGTAAAACCCATTCAAGGGAGTCAGATCCGAGGATTCATAGAGACATCCACAATCCGTGTGATTTCCGGGCACAGGCAAGGGAGGGAACTGCTGCACGGGAAAGGAAGGCTGATGGAATTCCTGTTTGGGGGTCGGGGATTTCTCTCCAGGTCTTCCATACTCCGGCTTCATGGAAGCTTGTCCGCCCATAAGCAAAGGCAGTCTGTGGTAGAAACCCTCTGTGCTAGCATAGGAGCTAGACAGCGACTCGTAAGGGACGGGTTCTGTCGTCCCGTAGAGCCTAGAGGAGTCCCGCTGCTCTCCTTTCCCAAAAGCACCTAGAGTAAGTCCTCGCCAGCCATGCCGACCTTCCATTTTTAAGCTAGCCATTTCCTTCTTGGATTTGACGCAGTTCTTCCTACCGGCTTTGGCCCATTTGAGCGTAGATTTTGAGCAGTGGTTCTCAGACTTGCCCTCTCCGTCTGATTTACTCCTCTGCTTCAGGGGTTGGTCTTTCTCATGGGTCAGCTTCAGAAAGGCCACGGCATTCAGGCTGGCCAGTCTCTTTGGGGTGGGATGATAGGAGATGGCACCGTCCTCCCTCTTTGTCCCATCATCAAAGACCTCGTCCAGTGAATGGTCACAGCTATTGCATTTCTGGCTGGGCTCATGCCGGTTTTTTCCTTTACCTGTTTTCACAGCTGTTTTCTCCAGCGCGGGCCAGTTGTCACCAGCTTTGCAATGCAAGCTCTTAACGGTACAGTCTCCACCGGCTTTAACGGAGTCCCTCCGAAAGCGCCTGCCGGATAACAGGCCATCGTCCCGTTCAAAAAGCAGATTGTTCACCGCCTCTGCGTTCAGCGAGGCCAGCCTGCGCTTCCTGGGCTCTGAAGGAGCAGCATCGAGGTCTTGCTCTGTCCCTGGATAAGTTATTGTGCACTTTTCCCCAGATGAATCACTCTTCCCTGCTCCCACAGGCTGAACTTGTTCGGAGAACAAAGCAGGTCCCAAACCCTCCATCCAGCTGGGAAGGTCCTTTTTTTTACAGCTCTGAGTCTGTTTCGACAGAGATCCAGCCACATCCTCCAGCCTGGTGAGGAGCACTTTGCAGGTCTTTTTGTTCACCGAGGGGAGCAGACGTCTCCGCAGCGGGTACGTCTTTCGTACTTCATGCAAATTCTTGTTTTTGTTCGTCCCCACAAACCCACTCGGACAGTTCGGAGCCTCGGCGGCATCTCCCTCTCTCTGCTCGCCGCACTCTGCGTCGGTCCTGTCCATCCTCCCGCTGCCTGTTGGCGATGAGGCTCGGCCAGCAGAACCAGCTGGATGTTTCAGAAGGAAAAGTTGTTTCTTCCGGGCATGCGTCATAGGATCAATGTCCAATCCTGAGAACGAACAGAAGAAAACATCTATTAATATCATGGAGAGGGACCCATCTCCTCACAAAGCACCAACTGCCAATTAGGAAATATTTGGGGAAGCTTGTTTCTATACACAGTAGAGTCTTTTTGGGCGATGGCCAGTTAAGCCAATTAAGAGACAGGATGCAATTAGATGTGCTTTAATATTATGCCATAGAACACGATAGTAATTAAAAGCAAGGCGGTGACGACAAATGCCACAGCAGCTGGGAGAACCAGGGTACATCCAGAAAGCTGTTTCACCCAGCTCCCAGTCCGAGTACGTTCCCTCTTACACCGATGCCGTTTCTAACACATTACAAGTCCTCATCAAATCTACCAAAGCTGATCTGAAGGCTGGTCCAGGGCATACAGCAGAAACAAATCCCAGGTATTCAACTGCTTGCATGTTGATACAGGCAGGCGGTTTCACTGTCGTCTTCTGAAACAATTAGACAAAAGAAAAACAAAAAGTCCACCTACTCACGTGAAAACTCAACTTGGTCTATTAAGGAGAGATCTGCCAACATTAATAAATTAAATACATGCAAATCCCTGTGCAGGTTAGAACCTGGCTACCCACTGCTCCTGTCGTTCCCTACAGTTGCATTTTATAAGAGTCGTGGACATTAAACAACCAACTGACCGGCCTCAGCAGAGAGGCCCTAAAAATACATTTATGGGAGGAAAAAGAATTACTCAGCTGTATGTCACTCCTGACTTTTCATCTAGATGCTATGTCGAGTCACCGTTCAAAACCAACACATATTACTAAAATAGAAAGAGATAAGAATCTGCACTGGGAACAGGAACCGCCTCGCTGCAGGCACGGCCGAGCAAACGAACACCCAGCACCCCAACGCCGCCGCCGGCAGACCCAACAGCTTCAGCGCCCGCACCTTCCCAGCCACAACAGTACGGAGACGGCCCTGCTCCGGCGCGCCCCGGGAGGGAACTCTCACTCCGAACGCACAAGGCATGCCAGCCTCGGGGGGAGGACAGCAAGACATGGCAAGAGGTCTCCGTGGAAAGGCGGGGAGGAAGCCCCCAGCCCAGGAGAAAGGGAGACAACTGCCGACTGCCTTCACCCAAAGCGTCGGCAGCAGAGGTTGTGTGCTCGCCCGCTCCGGCAACGAGCGCATCCCAGGCTTTCTGACCGTACCACGAGCGGGAGCTTACAACTAAATGGCCTCTAAGTATTCAGTAAGCAAGCGGTACGAAAGGAACAGCACCATCCGGAGAGCCCCTTCAGCCAGGCGTTGGCTTCCCGAGTTATCCAGCGAACTAAACCCCCTTTTTAGTTTTCCTGTTCCATTTGCAGCAGAAGGGTTACCGCGCCTTTGCGCTCCTGCATTTCAACTTCAGCGAGTGACCTCCAGCAGCCTTGTGTCACGCCTTCGAGGAATTAAGCGATTTTGCAGTCTGGAGGAACACACGTCCACATCAGAAGCTACAGATCTAACGCTAAGAAAGGATGCGGGTGGGCAATACTAACCTATAAACATTAAAAACAGTCAGCCTAATTGAGTGCTATCAGAATAGAGTTAATTAAGTCTGTACCTGAGCATCGGAAACAGCAGAAAAGGACAATTGCTTCCATTTAACGGTATTTATGAAATAGTCGGATTCCCTTTATTGGCACCATTTTTAGCGGTTTGATCTTCCCTGCAACCAGGTATTTGGCTGGAACGCCCCTCAACTGACACAAATCGACACTCGTCTGCCACTTTTGAGGCTTTTAATTAAAGCTACTACTGCTTTTGCAGCGATTAGAACAAAGCTACTGAATTACAAGAACTGTTCATTTGATATGGTTTAATCAAGCTGATAATCTAATTATCTATTTGAAATAAGCCCAATGTGCTTTAATTGACTTGCTTATATATGCATTAACTAAAAGAAACTCAGGAATTGAAAGTGACTGTGGTTTGCACATTGCTTTTCTAGATGCCAAGCCTCTTCCCGACACGTTTTGGGGTAACTGATCCCTTACACCCCGTTACGCACAGGCTATCTCCCATGGCTAGTGCCCAGATGGGAGCGCTCCGTGGGGAGCAAACATTTACGTATATCCATGTTCTTCTGATAAGAGAAACAGGTTCTGGAAATTAGGAGGATGCTTATCAAGTCAGACAGACTATTTCCTCCAAAATTGAAATTCTTCTTGCACAAGAGGCCAAACTGACCACACACAGCCTCTGGAGCCTGCAAGAGGACTGTGACTTCAAAAAATAAACCCGGCAGAGCAGGGTTTGGCAGCGGTAGACCAGGCATCCTCTACACCCATGCCCTAGGGAGGATAACTTTTCCCAGGCTATACGGACCAGCGGTTACCCTGCAACTTTCATCCCGTTTTCTGTTGTCCCTACCAAGAGACTGAGCCTCTGGCAGAGGTGCTCAGCAGAGAGGCAAAAAACCCCAAAGACAGCGCCGCGGCTTGCCTTAAAAACCAGCATCAGGCACCTCCCGCAGCAGCACTCTGACCTTCTGGCCGCCCACCACACATCCCTCCCTCGCTGGCGCTTTACAGCCCGTTAGTATGTGAATGAGCTAGAGTACCTATTAAAAACTGACTGCTATAGACATGGCTTACTTCACACCATGGCTGCTCTGAAGTTAGAAAAGTCTGGTAGAGATTGAAGGAAGGGGATTTTTCCAACAGTGAAGGAGAGTCATTAACAGCCCAGTGACCTTCCTCCCTGTCTGACCTCACAAGGAATGCCAAGACAAACAACAGCCTAAATAAAATATCTTTTCTGGAACCTAAGCATAGGAATGCTTTAAGTAGCAATACCTGAAATGAAAACTGACTTCCCCCCTCATTTTTTTCTACGTACATCTCCTAGAACTGCAAGAAATCCACCTTTGTCTCCAAAGCCCGGACACAAGACCTGTCTTCCAGCATGGAAGAGGCAGCAAGGTCTTGCCGTGTTGTAAGGCATTCACAGCTAATACTCTAACCCAGCTTTCATCGCGGACAGGCTGCCACCAGGAACGTCGCGAGAAACACTCGAGCTGAACATGCAAAGATGACAACAGAGACATCGAGTCAAAAATGCGTTAAAGTGGGAAGAGCACCGAGACTTTTTAAGAGTCGCCGTCGCCTAAGCCCTTTGACACGACACGTTCTTAGGCACAATAGCAATCAAGCAGTCACAGGCAGCCAGGTTTTTTATTTATTATTTTTTAATAACAGGAGGTTATGCCAGCATAAATCTCCTTCTTGGCATCTGGTCTCTAAGTTCTCTCTCCCACACTCAGAGGTCAGCTGCTCGAATACTACAAAGCACTTATCTACAGATGAAGAACTAAGTATCTGGAAATTTGTGGAAAGACTAAATAAGCCAACCCCACACATCTTGGCGTTATAGCCAAGTAAATCCTTTAAGCGCCAACAAGGAAAACACCACTACCATCCGGCAACACGTCCGTATGACTGCGAACCCTCCGAAATCCGGCTTTACAGCAGAAACACAGGACAACATGCAGAAATACAATCAAAGCAACTTAAGCAAATGCAGAAGTTGGCATTACTCCGTCAAAAATTTCCACAATGGATTTCTTGGCTAAACAAAACAAAAAAACCCCAGGCTAACCCAACCCAACCAACCAACTCAGCCCAGTTTCTCCCTGAGCTACTCAGTTTGGAGACAGAGAAGGTCCCTCTGCCAGACCACGCCCCACTAAAAACCTGAAGTCCAAAGTCAGGTGAATTCCGTTTGCCTTCAAAGGTGTGACTGAATCCCATTTGCTCTGCCCTGGCTCAGTATTATCAATATATTACCAGTAGAAAGAAACCAATTTTGAGTGAACCAAAGTGTGGTTAAAAAGGTTCAGTTCCTACACAGGGAACTTCCCCATGAAGTCACCACGATGAAACCACCACCATGACCCAGAGTGGTCTGTAGAAGCTGGAGCATTGTGTATCCTCCCAAGTCCTTTTTCCGACGTAATACTCTAACGGAGGTGGGAATAACCAGGTTTAGCATCCATAATGACTCTTGGTACTCCAGAGCCATATGCAATGTGAATTTATTACAAACCATTGTGACCAATGGGGAGGGGGGGGTGGTAAGATACCAACAGTTGGCTCCGTATCCTACAGAAGCCAAGTGCAACGTTTTAGACCTGTTCCTCAACATCTCTTTTGCAGAAACTCTCTCACCTCTCCACAGAAGTCACTCTCAGCCTGCAGAATTTCAGGTACCTTTCTGTTCTCCAGGATTTGTCACACACAGGTAGAGAAAGAGCCAGCCTGAGCCCTGCCCTAGGGAGGGCCCCGCTACAACACTGCTATAGTGATGCCACTGACGGTTCTGGAGAAGTGCTGTGACAGGCATGAAGAAGAAAAAAAAAAAACCCAAAACACTACTAAATCAACAGTTCATCCCCATGGCAAGCATGCATCCAGCAACAGGCACCAAACAGTCTTGCTAGATCGCTCTATCGAACACGAGTCACCTTTAGCACGCGGGACTGTCAAGAAGTCTTTCCATGCCTACAAAACCATCAGTATCGCACGGATTGCTTTGCTAGGGGGATGCTCCTGCTCATCCCTTTCTTGGCAAAAAGCCCAGAGCAGCTAAGACTACTGGCTTACCTGGGATCTATCCATCCCTCTTCTTCCTCCAGCACAACACAGAAGCGGAGCTTCTGAATGCTGCTCAAAATTAAACCGTCTGACAGTCAAGTGTATCATGCCTCAAAATCAAAGTCATGGTAAGTTTATTTACAGCAAGTACTGTACTCTTCAGCTGGGAAGGGAGAGCATCACGGCTCTTCACCCTCTTTCTGCCTTTGTACTGCTTCACAAAGCGAAGAAGAAAAACCAACTATGCCCAGAAATCCCCAAGAAATCACAAGACAATCCGAAGAACGGAATGTGAAGATACTTAAGCCAGAACTACCTATTCACTGCTTGCAGCTGAGGAACTGGATTAACGGTGAGAAGACGTTTAGCTATAACTCCACTGGAAACGAAACAAGTTCAACAAAGCAGCTTAGCCCAACCAGCTGCATCCAGAGCCCACCAGGCACTTTAAAGCCAGTTGGAATCGCTGCCTCCCTCCTCAAACTGGACTAGTTCTCCAAAACTGTCTTGACAGCTGTTGAACTCAAACCAGATCAGAATAAAGAAAAATTAAAAACACCCAACACTGGTCCAATTTTCTGCTAGAATAAAACCACTACCCAAACAGCAAAATCAGAAGAGAGTTGATGCCTCATTAGTAGGAAAATAAGCAAGTGTGTTAACAGCTGCATGTTCTGTAATCACGCAGCTGCAGCATCTGTCTCTCCCTCTCTATCACTTGATTGCAAGTGAAATTAGAAGAAACTAGTCTGGGACTACCCATTCAAGCACCATTTCCTTTCCAAAGCTCTACTACAGAAACGCACTCTT
>NW_009602549.1:0-992 GCF_000690535.1 Cariama cristata | reverse complement strand
CAATGCCAAAAGCACAGAAACTTAAAGCTTTTAAAGCTCCTAATCCATTTGGCGCTTCAGTAATATACAAAGAGTTACGACAACACGAGTCTTCCTCTCCGTACACAGCATTGTTCAGTTGACTTGCAGCCTCTGTCTACTTGAAGAAGTTATATCCATTTAAACTGGCGCAGCTTATGCTACGACAACAGCCCTATAACTGTAAGTATCTGGAGGATGGGCTCCTTTCTCCCTGCCGCTGTCACAGCCGAATAATTCTCGGTGCTATAAGGAACGTGTTGCATGAAGGAAGCCTCCCAGGAGCTCTCGGAAACCCGGATAAATCGCAGAAGCATCAGGTATCCCAGGCTGAATTACCTAAACGCTGTGCGAGTCCCAGGAGCGGAAGCATCGTTTCAATCTCAAACATTTAGAAAAACTGTAATTGTTACAGGCTACAGTTTGTTTTCCCAGGGTCCAGCCCCGATTTTTCTCCGGAGGCCCATCAAAAGATCCATCATCCACATGCTCCAGAGAGAACTGTTTATACAGAGCTCATTAGACCGCAGAAAAGGCTTGTTTCTCTCTCTCATCAACACAGCCCTAACCATTTGCCAGCACCTCCTGAAAACCATGTGAATACTCTACCGGGGGATGCAGCCCTCGCCTCCGTAGCTTCAAAAAGCTCTGCAAAAAGGGGGTTTGGGCAACTGCCGTCCAGTCGGGAGAGGATCTCTGGAAGCCGTAGGGGACTACGCTCTGCTCCACTCCCTGGTCCAACACCAGTAATTTTAACTGTTGTGAAAGCCTGTGCTCCAGCCACATAGCTGGGAGTCTCGCAGAACATGTGCGGCCATGATAAATTACAAATGCCTGCAATTACAGCCCGATGCTTTAAAAACAAAAGTGCTGTACCTGTCTGAGAGCAACAGCAAGCTGAGGATGAAAGACGCCGGGGTGCGGTCCCTACTTGCAGGGCTGACCACTTGCACAAACACGAGCCAGACCTGTTA
>NW_009602548.1:1583-2995 GCF_000690535.1 Cariama cristata | reverse complement strand
CGTTCTCCTCTACATCCTGGTCCATGGCACGATGCCGTTCGATGGCCACGACTACAAGACTCTGGTCAAGCAGATCACGAGCGGGGACTACCGGGAGCCCACTAAGCTATCAGGTAGGCAGACCCCCACCACCCTGTGCGTCCCCCCCTCCACGTGTTCCCTTCGGTGCCTGACCTCCCTCTTCCCCAGATGCCTGCGGGCTGATCCGGTGGATGCTGATGGTGAACCCAGAGCGCCGCGCAACCATCGAGGACATTGCCACGCACTGGTGGGTGAACTGGGGCTACAAAGTGCCCATTGGGGAGCAAGAGCTGCTGCGGGAGAGCGATTCCCCCCTGGCCACGGTGGCAGAGTGGCTTCGACGCTCCTCTCGGCCCCTCCTGGAGAACGGCTCCAAGATGCGGTGCTTCTTGAAGCAGCACATCCCCGGCGTGGCCCTGGAGCGGCAGCGCTCCCTCAAGAAGTCCAAGAAGGAGAATGATGTCTCCCATGCGCTGCAAGAGGTGGCTCTGACCCCGGAGAACCCCTCCAAGTCCATCCTCAAGCGACCCAAGGGCATCCTGAAGAAGAGGAACTCCTGCGAGCAGAAGGTGCCTGGCCCCAGCCCCCCGCCGGCAATGCCCATGGGAGAGGCGAGGGGCGAGGATGGCGAGCGGGGCTCACCCAGATCCTGTCCGCTTGGACGCTGCCTTGCAGCACGGGCGTTGGAGCAGTGCCCATGGCTGTGCCCAAGAAGGGAATACTGAAAAAGCCCTCGACGAGGGAGTCGGGGTATTACTCATCCCTGGAGTGCTGTGAATCTGGGGATGTCCTGGATGCGGGGAGCTTGGACCTCGATGGGAACGTCTTTGCTGACACCCCCTCCCCGGAGCAGGGCCCCCAGGGTCTCCCCGTCCGCCGAAAAGGCATCCTCAAGCACAATGGCAAGTACTCCTCTAGCAGCACCGAGTCAGAGAGTCCCTCCGGGCAGGGCTTCGGGGGCTTCAGTGAGGTGCCCCTGCCCCAGGCACCCCGCGCCCGCCCGTCCAGCGCCGTGAGTGAGGACAGCATCCTCTCCACGGAATCCTTCGACCAGCTCGACCTGCCCACCCGTGTCTCCCACGGCAGCGGGAGCATGCGGGGCTGTGTCTCTGCCGACAGCCTGCTGCGGCTGGAAGAGGAGGAGGAGGTGGAGGAAGGGCGCAGGCTGCGCCGCTGGACTGTGACCCATTGCCGGAGCCCCTTGGGGGAGAGCAGCTTGTTCCTGGCGGGCCACGACCAAGCCACTGAACACTGAAGTCTACCGGCGTGCTGTGGCCATCGGCATGAAGTTGAGCTGAGGGCACCTCCCGGCAGGACTCCCCGGGGTGGTGTGTGTTGGGGAGGGGGCCGAGCCCTCCCTGCCCGAGGGCTGCTGGTGCTGCTGAGCCACG
>NW_009602548.1:1059-1448 GCF_000690535.1 Cariama cristata | reverse complement strand
AAGGCCCCGGGTGACCCAGCCGCCGCCCCCGTGGAGGGGCTGGGGGGGGTCCCGGAGGCTCCTTGCTGCCGTCCTCTCCTCACAAACAGGCTCATCTCATCGGGAGGGGAAACCAAGGGGTTGGGGGGATTATTTTTTTTCTTTGCACTGTTTTTTGGCTGCACAAGATAACGGATGGGGCAGGTGATATACCTCAAAGAAGCTGGAGATGTAGCAGGGTGCTGGCGGGGGCTGAAGGGTGCTGCCCTGGCTGCTGCCTGTGGGCTGGGTGCTCGGGATGTGCTGGCAACGGGGACCAAACCGCCCAAGTCCCGGCTCTTCCCTCTCCTGTGCTGAGAAACCCAACTGGATCTGGCCAAAACCCCAGTCTGAGAACATGCGCTGATGCC
>NW_009602548.1:0-887 GCF_000690535.1 Cariama cristata | reverse complement strand
CCGTTGTCTCATGTGCCGCATGTCGAAGCTCCGTTGCACTATTGCTGCGTGTTCACTGGCCCTTTCCCTTCTCCGGGGGGTGTGTGTTTTCCCCTCCTTCCTACCAAGTGGTCTGGAGAAAAAAAATCATTAAATTAAAAGCAAATGGTAGATCGGAGTTGTTATCTTGATTGCTGTGCCACAGCAGCTCGGGGGGGCGGGGAGGGGTGATGGGGTGCTGCTGCCTGTCCCGGGCTGGTGTCTCCTGGCTCCTGTGCTGCTCCTGGCAGGATGGGGCTGTGCATGGTGCTGGGTCTCGCTCCAGTGCAGGTGAGTGTGAGTTAGCTCCGGACACGTGTCCTGCGAGGTGTAACTCCTCCATGCAGCGTGTGCTCAGCCCCTCGGGGCTCCAGCACCTGCTCCTTCTCCAGCCCTGGGGCTGCTGTGTGGGTTTAAACTGTGCCTCCCCCCAGTGCTGCATGGTGCTGAGCTGTGACTTGGCATATCCCTCCTGTGGGGGCTCAGCACCCACCCGAGGATGACCAGCTGTAGTTTTTAAGGCTGAGCAGCTGCTGCTGTGTGACCCAGCGAGGCGGGGCTGGCTGGAGGCAGGACCTGCTGTTGGGGTACCACGGCACTGCTGCAGCGATGCTGTGGGTGCTGTGCCCCGCACCCAGGGGATGATGAACAAGCAGAGCCCAAAGTTTAGGGAAAGCCGTGATGGGTGCTGAGGACGATGGACCCCTTGCCCCCTCCCCACTGCGGGCAGCCCTGCTGTCCCAGCTCCACTCCCAAACTGCCCTTTCACAAGGCTGGGCGTGCGTGGGTTTGGATTTGTGAAATACCTGCAGGTTTTGGCAGCAGGAGCTGCCTCTGGGGCACCGTCTCCTCTCGGGGGGCCTGTGCGC
>NW_009602547.1:0-7433 GCF_000690535.1 Cariama cristata | reverse complement strand
TGGTGAATCTGTGCTGGCTTTTCCCAATCCCGTGCTCCATTTGCCTTGTGACAGCCCCCAGGAGGATTTGGTCCATGACTTTCCCGGGGACTGAAGTAAGACTAAAGGGCCTATGATCTCCTGGATCCTCCTTTAAGCGCTTCTTGTAGGTGGGGGTGACATGAGCCTTCTTCCAGTCTTCTGCGACGTCCCCCAAACTCCATGACTTCTCAGCAATTAAGGAGAGTGGCCTCACAGCAGCGTCAGCCAGCTCTTTAACACCCTTGGGTGGATATTGTCAGGGCCCAGTGATTTGTAGGGGTCATCGCCTGCACTAGTTCACATACCAACTCTTCCTTCCCTGACAGTGAAGGGTTGAGATCCTCTGCCTTTTCAGCAATGTTGGTGACTAATTCACCTCTCCTGTGTAACAGCAGGCCAATATTTTCCTTCTTTTTCTCCTTGTTGTTTATGTACCTGAAGAATCATTTCTTGTAGTTTTTGACATCTCTGGCCTATTTCAATTCGAGCTGAACTTCTGCTTTTCCAACTGCATCTCTGCACATCCTGGCAATGCCCTTGCAGTTCTCAATGGGTATTCATATGCTTTTCCATCCCTGTACACTCTCCTTTTGGTTTTGAGCAGACTCAGAACCTTGCCACCAATGGTGCTCAACCGTACTTCCACGGTAGATTACCATACCAAAGACCACAAGAGGTGTGCAGGTGGCCACAAGAAAAGCTTATCAAAACAAGTTTTCCCATGTCAGCACTGCTTTTAAACCATGCCACGGAGTTGTTTCTTGGTCATCCACCTCCTCGCCTTCTCCCAGGGGAACAGTTTACAGGTACATTAGCCCTTTCAGAACATCAGAAGGTGGTCTCCTGTAACACTTCACTTCAAAACATTAGTGAAGTTGACCCAGGAGGGTGAATTGACCTTACATTAAAGGGAGAGAATGGATGCATCTACATGTCAGCAACCCAAGAAGAAAAGCAAGAACCAGAAAACAATCATATTGAAAAAAGTTCTTGCAAAGATATAGCTAATGGTATCATACAAGAAGCATTTAAGTGTAACTTAATTGTGCAAGACATAAAAATCATCACATTGCAGCTCTTCTAGAAAGACTTAATTACTATTTATACAAACCTGTGCAAACACCTTTATGCAACAAGGCAGATTAATGTGAGGAATTGTCAAAAATAGTATCAGCTTCAGTGTGTAGTCAGGTACATCTCTCATGGATAACACGCAGCTATGCCTGGACGTAGACAATTATGACATACGATGAAAATCCAAACGTCTTTTTGGAATTAACTAGTAACAACCCATGAGCAGAAGAGATAATGTCTCAGATTAACATCACTGAAGTCAATAAACTGGAGCTCTACTTTAGCAGGGCAATAGCATTACTTTACTTATTTTTATTATAGCTTTATTATTAAAAAAAGTTAATAAGAAGGTCACTTTTGCACAATACAAAATACATTTCATTAACTAAAATACCAATGCATATAATAGAGGCTTACTGCTGGGATATCCAAAGCTCAGGAAGCAAGTAAAGTTAACTGAATCATTAGCTTCCAAAAGGCAAGATAAATTACACTTGGCTCATGAGCTTGGTGTACAACTAAGATCAGGTTCTGCTATTTATTTTCTTTTGAGAAATGTTTCTTATGTTTAGTACACAGAAGAAAACAAAGTCCAAATGACTCTTCAAGAGAAATAGGACTACCAGAAGGAAAGTACTTCTACTTCACCTTTTAACTCCCTCAGCAGCATAAAATGAATAAGACCAAAAGGAGACATTTATTTAACAGATGCATACCTGAAAGTGCAAAATAGCAAACTCTGTATCCAATTACTACACTTAAGATACCTAAGTGATACTGTTCATGGTCGGGACTTCTTATTCACAATTTAGTTAATTCTGCTTTGGAATTCTCCATAGAAGGAAATCACTAACTAATTTTTTTTTATATTTCAAATCAAGCTTGACTAGCATGGGTTTGCTTAAGAGAAGGGACAAATGTAACTGCATTTAAATAATAAACCTTCATCTGATGCTACAAAAACAGTAAAGATACCATACAGTTTCTGTTCATTATCAGTGCATTTGATTGAAAACTGTACTCAAGAAACACAATATGCTTAATTTTTGTCCTCTCCAACGCTCCCTCCCTTCCATCTCCACTCTTACAACACTAAAATATTCAGTTCTACAAACACATCTTGAGATAGTCTGGAGCATTTGACTACTTCAAACTGAGGGCTGAGGAATGTCTTTTTGCCACTGCATTTTGTGAAAACAGCATCAGTCCCTGCCCACTGTAGGAAATTACTCCTGAAAACTCAGCAGTCTCACCTGCCCTTGAATCTCTGGAGGCAGCTCAGGGGGAACCACCTGTTTCTAATCCTGGTCCCTAAAGTATAATTGGAGATACAAACCCTACACATACTCCCAAAGTTTGCCTACCTTGCCCAGAGTCATCTTAAAAAGTAATGAACATAAAGGCTGCTTTTAGCCAGGTCTAAGGTCAAGCTCCTAAACAATTGGAAACAAGACTGGAAAGCAGAAAGAAAGTCTTCAGCCCCATTCCAGAATCAATTTGACAAACTGTTAGAAGGTCTAATATTCTCATCTTGATCCCCAACACACATGCCAGTCACGTTACCAGGGAATCTGTAAAGGAAAATTTGCATTCTGAATACTCCCCAAGAACTCTATGGACTCATACTTATGTAATTTAATATAAGAGTACCTCACCTGGTTGCTGTGGTTATGTTTACAACACATACGTAAGCAGACACTACTACGCTTGTAGACAGAGAAGTACCCCACAAAGCCTAGAGCCCATTTCCTTCAGGGCATTTAGGCATGTGCACTGACATTTATCTCTCCAAACTCAGCAGTGATTTTGGATAGAAAACAAACAACGTGAAAACATTTCTGAAGACCTGTGCCTGAATCACACGGGAAAATTCAAGCTTCTCTTATGGCAGGCACCTGGGTAGGATTTAGTCTCTAAGCACAGTGTCTAGTGGCGTTTGAGATACTTTATAACACCAAAGATACTTGCATGGACCAGTAGATGTGACACAGGTCCTATGAAATATCCACATCCTCTGAAAGAGTACCTGGATGCAAGGTGTCATTCTGTGAGGTTTTTAGACTGGCAACAGGCGTGTGTTCAAGCACCTGAATCACTAGTTTTACAGACAACTAAACAAATGCCTCAAATACAGTATTATTTCCCAATTCTAAATAACTGCATGCTTATTGTCCGCTCAATACCATTATTATCCTTCATAATCAGCTCTGATTTCCTTCAAAATATGGTTTTCATAGGTGTCGAGGTTGGAACTGAATCATTCTGAATCTGGAGCATCTCCCCCAAATGCTTTTTAAGGAAGCACAAACCATCCCTTTTGAGAAAAACATAAGGTATTTCAGCATTTAAGAAGGATCTCAAGTGCAACAAAACAAAAGCCCAAGCCCTACCTGTACTCTGTTACTCAAGTCACAAAAGAGAGGTGGCACAAGTACAATTGCTCTTACTTCTCATTAGCCCATCCTCTAAGATTCCTGATACAACTTTGGGAAAGTGTTTGAAACAGAGTAGAGCTAAAATAAAAAAGTATTATGGTAAAATCTAGAAAATAGTTTTTAAGAGGATATAACCATCCATTACGTATCAGTCACCATTATTTTTAAGACTACTGCATTCGTAACATACAATAAACAGGACACGGAATGAAAGTGTCCCTGAAGCATGAAGCTTCCTCCCAGACCTAGGGACCACGTGGGCTAACGCACTCTGCACAGACATGGGAGGCCCTACCAGTGCCCTTAGGGACCTAAAGCAGCAAACACTCTATAACATCTCTAGTCAACCACATTGTTCAATATATATGTACAGTATCACAAGTCATTTTTACAAACTGATCTGAAAGAAAAGGAACTCGTCTGTGTACGTGGACAAGTCCTGCTGTATCACTGGCAAAACTCTTACAGACTTGGAAAATATATTTCTGACACTCATTTGACAATAGCCAAGTTAATCATGGGAGAATGTCTTTTTGAAGTTGTAATACTGACTGGATGAGTTGTGTTGCTATTAGCACTGCCAAAATCAGAATCAAGGATTCACTAATTGGTTAAATAACACTGTCTCTGGTACTTTATGACATTACTATTTTATACTCTGTTGAATTCATCGTCAAAAACTATGTCCAAGAATTGCACTGACTTGTAAGTAAAACGGTGGATGTCATCAGAAGTGGATCACAAAATTCACGCTTTATTCAGCGTGGTGTAAAATGAACTCTTTTCTTCACAGAAAAGTCATTGGCAACACTGATGTCGTGGAAAGACAGGATGTCAGTTCTGAATTAACTGTCTTATCGAACATCAAGAGTCCTTCTCAAGGACTTCTTTAGTAATTACAGTTAATGAAATCATTGCATCTAGCAGACGATGCACAGCAGCCGCATAAGCACAGTACAACCTAGACCAAGATTCACATTTAGTCTTAACGAACAAATGTTCTATGAAAGCACTGAAGCAGAATTTCTCATTTAGAGAAAATACTAAATATTTTTTGTGTTCAGAAATTTCATCAATAAAACTGCTAATAGTACAGGTAATGCTGGCAACATTCTGGCAACAATCTGAAACAAAAAAATCTGCGAGTACCTAAAAACAAACAACAGAATTATTTTTCAGAGCAGAAATATGCAGAGTTTAGATCACTGAAGAAAGAAGCTGTAGATTCTACAGTGCTTCTAGTAACATACAAGAAAACTACTTTGTCATGTACTAAAAATATGGAACCGCCCTTCAAAAGAAACAAGGGTTCTGGCCAACTTTGGCTATCTGAAAAGTTCCCAAAACTATCAGCTATAAAAAAGTTCACCCTATTTCCAGTAACTTTTGAGAGAGTCAGAATTTTTATTGCTGGTTGCAATAAGTAATACAGAAATATGTAGAAAATTACCCATTACATAGAAACAAGAAAAAAAGTCGTCATTGTCCACACAAATGCATCAATTTCATAAAATTATGCAAGTATATTGTGTAATTAAATTTTTGCTATATTTAGCAACATTTGGGTTTATTGCATTAATTTAATTTTCATATTAATGTCTGCAATATTTTTCTAAGAAAATGTCCTTACCCTTCATCTACCATCCAGTACCTTGTTTGAAACCTGTCACAGTTTTTGAGTAGGGAAGGAGTCAAAGTCATGAATGAGTTTGAGGAAAACTCTCTAGTTAGTAACACCTGTGAACACTCAAGACAACAGAGATTATTTAAGTAGGGCAAGCCTTCTGACTAACATCAGTGAAAACTCTCATCATGTGCACACTCCATTGCAAAGTTACAAAGTAAGTATCTTCCCAATGATAAACAGCAATTGGGAGCTGAAAGTTGTGCGTTTTATCCAAAATTCACCTAAAAAGTGTTTTAATTATGAATATACTAAGATGACATTAATAAAATGTCACAGATAAGCATCCCCTGAATATTAGTTACTAGGCTGCTGTATTTAAGTCCTGTATCGATACATTAAATACACATAATTAAACTTTGCTAAGTTTGAGTAGATTTCAGCACTACGCTATTCCTCAATCTTTCTACCATTACTCCTAAAAGTCTCCGTCAGCTTTTCTTACCAATGTGGCAGTATGAAACTGCCAAAGACTCTCAGTCCCCAGTAACTCATGATCTAAGAACACACAGAACTTTATCCTTTTTAACAAAACTCTCCTGGAACACAAAATAACCAAGATAACTTTTCCCAAATCCCCAAACTGTAAGGCGTTCACAAAACATACAGATCCATACAACGTAAACCGGATAAATTCTACCAATTTTGTCTTCTGACCACACTGTGGCATTTTGAGGGGGAATCAATTCCTGGATAGCTTATTCCTGCTTTCTGCACAGAACAAACAAGAAATCCTGACATGTCTTTTTCGAAGTGACTTCTGGCTAGTCTTTTACATCAGATGACTTATTGATCATCTCTGCCGATGACCAAAGTCTTCCATAAGACAACTATCTATTTGTTAGCACTACGGTACCCCTCGGTCTTTCTAACATTCCTCCTGAAAGTCTCTCTCGGCTTATTTGAATACTTTTTCCAAAGGTATGCCCACATGAATGACCTCCTCACGGTCTAGCAGCCCTCCCTCACTGGATCCACATCACTGCACACTGAAGGTTCAGTCCATCTCAGGGGTTAAAAAAAGTGAAAGCTTGCTTTTCCTATCAGAAAAGCAAACAGAGGTGCATTCAAAATAGAGCTCGCTGTTTGACATAACGTGGTCAAATACTGAAGTGCAGGGAAGATGCATACAGATTCCCAAAAATTAACCTACCAAGACAATCTTTCCCAGCTGTGGAAGAGCTAAAAGCACAGTCCAAACCACTCCGGCCTTCCAGGTACCTTTGGGGGTGTCTCCCTCTTCAGACCTTCCTCCAACTGCCTGGAGGCCATACAACCTCCTCCCCTGCAAAGGGCGTTGTAAAGAAACCCAAGGCTGTAACAGACATACCAGAACATACACCAAGGCAGACAACTGTCCACTTTCAATTTGGCTTAAATATAAATTATTCTGTTATTTAACACTGGTAGGATGTATGGAAAAAACCACGGCCAAAATTTCAGTGTAAAAATTTATGAAAAAAATGCAAGGAGCACCTTTTTAAGTATAGCCCTATAGCCTGAAAACATGCATACTTCCTTTTAAGGTTGGTCCTTCTACCAAGAAAAAAAAAAAACTTAATTAAAAATACATTTAAACAACACTCAACTGTTGAATAGACACATAGTCCCATAAAGTAATACTATTAGAGACAGAGTCCCTTGTCTTCTCTTCAGAGCTCACATGCCACGCAGGCACTTCAAACAGCACATCAGCTATTTGATGAACAGCAAACAACAGCTTCCTAACTGATAATTTATTATTATTACAGTTTAGAATTAGAACTTAAAAAAAAAAAGAGAAAGTATTTCTGCATTCCTGTAGTATTACAACATGTACAAACTAGAATCAAAACTAAGAGCTCATGCCCACCCTTCCTGGGCTGCCTATGGCGTCGGCAATAAACGCAGGAGAATACTTTGAGAAAGACATCCATATTGTTTCCTACAGTGAGGAAACCCCTAGCCATCTTTTCACAAACCTTGTAAACATTAGAAATGCATGCTTATTCCATGAGAAAATGGGGAGAGGAACCTCCGTTTTTATTTCTGAACGTGACAACACACAGTATGGAATATCTCTTTGGCCAATTTGAGTCAGCTGTCCCAGCTGTGTCCCCACCCAACCTCTTCCTCACCCCCAGCCTCCTTGCTGGGCAGGCAGGGTGGGAAAAAGAAAGCCTTCATGCTATGCAACAGCCAGAACATCACTGTGTTATCAACACTGTTTTGGCCACAAA
>NW_009602546.1:0-468 GCF_000690535.1 Cariama cristata | reverse complement strand
TGAAGGGTCTAGAGAACAAGTCCTATGAGAACAGATGAAGGGTCTAGAGAACAAGTCCTATGAGAACAGATGAGGGAACTGGAGTTGTTAAGTCTGGAGAAAAGAAGACTGAGGGGAGATCTCACTGTTCTCTGCAACTACCCGAAAGGAGGTTGTAAAGAGGTGGGTGTCAGTCTCTTTTCTCAAATAACAAGTGACAGGATGAGAGGAAAGAACCTCAAGCTGCACCAGGGGAGGTTTAGATTGGATATTAGGAAAAATTTCTTCACCAAAAGGGTTGTCAATCATTGGCACAGGTTGTCCAGGGAAGTGATTATGTCACCATCCCTGGAGGTATTTAAAAGACATGTAGAATGTGATGCTTAGGGATATGGTTTAGTGGTGCATTTGTTAGTGTTAGGTTAATGGCAGGACTCAATGATCTTTAGGGATCATTTAAATCTTTTCCAGCCTAAATGATTCTATGAT
>NW_009602545.1:0-49514 GCF_000690535.1 Cariama cristata | reverse complement strand
AGGACCTGGGGGTGTTGGTCGACAGCCGATTGAACATAAGCTGGCAGTGTGCCCAGGTGGTCAAGAAGGCCAACAGCATCCTGGCCTGTATCAGAAATGCTGTGGCCAGCAGGACCAGGGCAGTGATCATCCCCCTGTACTTGGCACTGGTGAGGCTGCACCTTGAATCCTATGTTCATTTCTGGGCCCCTCCCTACAAGAAAGACCTTGAGGTGCTGGAGCGAGTCCAGAGAAGGGCAACGAAGGTGCTGAAGGGTCTGGAGCACAAGTCTGATGGGGAGCAGCTGAGGGAGCCGAGGGTGTTTAGCCTGGAGAAAAGGAGGCTGAGGGGAGACCTGATCACTCTCTACAATGACCTGAAAGGAGGTCGTAGCGAGGTGGATGTCCATCACTTCTGACAAGTAACAAGTGATAGGACAAGAGGAAATGTCCTCAAGTTGCCCAGGGGAGGTTTAGATTGGATATTAGGAAAGGATTCTTCACGGAAAGGATTGTCAAGCATTAGAATAGGCTGCCCAGGGAAGTAGTGGAGTCACCATCCCTGGAGGTATTTAAAAGACATGTAGATGTGGTGCTTAGGGACATGGTTCAGTGGTAGACTTGGCAGCGCTAGGTTAATGAATGGACTCAATGATAAAGGTCTTTTCCAACCTAAATGATTCTATGCTTCCATGATTCTATATGAATGCACTTTCTTAATTGTAGAAGGGGCTAGGTCATGATTCTGCAGACTACTGAAGGAAAAAGAAATTAGACTGAAATAATCAACAAGGCTGGGAAATAAGGCAAAAAGAAAGAATACTGTAAAAAAAAGAGATTACTTTTTCATTGTTTGAATCTGAACCTGCACTTCCCATGTCTGAAGCTAGGGATCTAACATTCGTACCTACGTCTCATTATTCTTTCTTTCTGCTTTATTTTCTAACTAGCAATCACATCATTCCTTTTTTGTAATGAAAAGCTTTACATATCTTGGTTAAAACACTCAGTCCTTTGTCCCACGAATTGCAAAAATAATTCATTTGGGGGGTTGTTTTCTGTTGTTTTTGTTGGGGGTTTTGTCCCTGTTTGAATTTCTGAAGGAAAACGATTACAGTATTTGGGCCCTTCCCAATTTACTCATCATAACATCACATAAAAATCTCAGTTATTAAACTTCATTGTTTTGTTTGAAGATCTCACTCAACTGGAACTATTACGATGTTGGACTCATATCAGGTATTTCTTACTCCCACTGATTATTTTGGTTAATTTGTTTAATAGTCTGCCTTTGTAAAATGACACTTGACAGAATTATTTGATTTCAGGTTCTGGAAATATGCTTCATCTCCTTTTCTCAAACACAGATTGTTTATAATAAATTATGTCAGTTTTTCCAGACTAAAGATTTCTTTTACCTTTACTATTATGCAGACCCTGAGGAAAAAATTTTTTACAGTTGATCAAACACTGGAATGGGTTGTCTAGGTTGTGTCATCTCTCCATCCTTGGAGACAGTCAGAACTTACCTGGTCAGTGCCATAGGTAATATGACCTTAAATTAGTCCTCCTTTGAGAACGGGTTCTGCATCCCGTGGAACCCCTAACAGTCCCTTCCAAACTAACTGTCCTGTGAGCCTATGATCCATGTTCTCAGTGTGAAGAACTCAATTTGAGGTATTTGACTGAATTTCTTGATCCTGTGTGATACATACAGGCTAATCTTCTGAAAGCTGAAAAATATGGGCTTCTGTGGACAGTGACTTTCCCATTTTGGACCTTTACAGCTATAAATCCCAGAAATACTGTCTATGGTGTAAGGTCACTCTCCATAACTTCAGAAATACTGAACTGAAGGATATTGCTTCACAGAACTGAATACAGACTAAACCTATATAACTAAATGGAGTGTACCTAAAAGGTATAGATTTTTTTAGCAGAGAGTTACATGGCTTTTCCAAATCATTTTACAAAGATACACAGCAGAAATCTGACATTCCATTAAGTTCCATGGGACAGACACAGGCAAAGAAGAAAGAAAGAAAGAAACCCAAACAAACAAACAAAAAAATAATCAAATTTTAATGTACTTTCTGCAGGAGAATGGGAGAGTTTAAAATAATCCCAAGGAAAAAATACAAGACAGTGTTTCCTTCTTGGTCCATTTCTATGTTCTGTTGCCTCATCCTTCCCTATAACTCCTAAAACACTTTTTAAAACTTCTCAAACACTATTTACCAAAGGAGTTAGAGTATCAAAATGAGAAAAGGCCTGGGGAGATTACCTGTTCATGAAGGGACCAGACTCAGAAAAATATGCAGCAGGACTGGATTACAACGCAGGAGCTGGGCCGTGGTAATGGTTCCCATCCTCAGCCTCAACCCGCAGCAAGGGTAAAGGGGCTCATCAAGTGCTATGTACTGCAGAAAGTGAGAACACGCATACGGACCAGGACAGGGACTCAGCTGAGAAATGGTAATTCATGATTATGCTACTTAACTATGTGCTTGAGATTGTAAACGGAAATTTTTATTAAAAATCACAGAGCTTTGCTGACACGTATGACTAAAACACTTTATTTAAGCTACCTCTTTACAACTCTCTTCAGCAATATGTCTCCTGGCTAGGTATTAGGGAGATATTATGGATGTGTTAAAATAAAACAAACCAAAGAAGTAGCCAGTAAAAACAACAATAAAAAATAATCCAAGTATGCGTAGCCTGGTTTTTTAACATTATATAGATAAGAACATCTCTCTACTTCGATCTCTATACTGTCATCCAGAAACTGTGCCACTAAGTATTAATTAGCAAAACCCACATATTCACACCTGTAAAGCAGATGTTGCCGAGCACACAAATACAGCCAGAGTAATTCACACATTGCTACCACATTAAAGGCAAGTAAATCATTACACTTTAATGCTCAAAAAAAATGGTAAGATAATAATAGAAAATCTCTCAGCAGCTGTCACTGTGGCAGGAAAAACACACGATTGCTAGACAGCATTAGCAATATACTAAGTCTTAGTGCCTTGGACCACAGCCAAAAAGCTTACATCACCACTTTTAACTGTTCTTATCCTACGGTTTTGTTACAGTAATAATGTAGTTTACAAATCATCGATATAGGATTTTTTTTTTTTTTTTTTAATAAAAAAGGCTGAGACAGCAGTGTAGAAATCTTCTACACACTATGGCACGGAGTCAGTTAATAATGTGACATGCAAATAGACAGAGCTAATCTAAAGAGACTGTTATTAAATTATACTGCATCCCCTGGTAGTGGGAACAGGTAGATCTGAAGTCCCTATTGTGGTGAATTAAGTTTCATTTAATAAAACCTTCATTATTTCCCAACTTTATATGAAAAGAAAACTAAATAGATTGCTTCTGGGCACGTCAGTGGAAGTAATCTCTGTTCCCTGAAAGTGACAATGCCCTGAACATGATTAACATTTTAAAATTTGTTAAACAGCTCCCATAGCAAAGACTGAGGTTATTACCTCGCTATTCCAAAATCACTGATGACATTAGTAGTGCAGGACTATTTCTGAAAATACTGTCTTTAAGCAACTAGAATGAGTAATAAACATGCTGATTATCAGCTGGAAAGGAATGACTACATTTTATGCCTGAAGATAGGTGGAAACCTCACCAGTCTAAGTAGATTATGACAGAGAATTAGGTCAATTTGCAGTGAAAGTGTTATAAAGCTCCTTTGTGATCTCTGCTATTGGAACCCACCACAAATAATCTTGCTGTTTCAGTAAGCTTCTGCCTTTTCCTCCTGTTGATCTTCTTCAGGGTTCCATAAATTTTATCCCTTTCCTTGATCAAAATAATAATGACTTAATAATTTTCTCCATATTAAAAACTACTCTCTATTTATACACAGAAACACACATACAAAGAGAGCGGGATATAGAGAGCTATGAGAGAGTTTTGCAGATTTTTCCTTTCAATACTGGAATTTAGTCATTGGGGGTGAAATATAAGGATGGTTAAGTTACTCACAGCAGTATAATATGAATCTGTGGAACAATGTAGGGAATGTTGATAAATTACAATATAGAGCAGGATTCTAGAAAGGTGCAATATATTCACCTAGCTTGACATTTAGTAAAAACACCACAGCTAATGCCCCTTTTTTTTTTTCCTACAGGAATCAAGTAACTTGACATGGGGTCAAGGTTTATAACATTTTAAGAAAAAGAAACCCATAATGATGTATGGCCATTATGCATAAAGCTCCCAAGTGGCCTGATACCTGCCACCCAGCTTGTGAAGCAACCTAACTGATTAGTTACACAGTACAGAATAACATGCACATATAGCGAGATAAAGCAGCTAAATTTAAACATTCTGGACATCTTTTGGAGTTGATGAACACCACTAATTGAACCGACTGCTGGGGATTCTTTTAAAGATGGACTGGACACCCTTCTGAGCCTTTACAAAGAGCATTATTTGCAGAAGAACTTACATGCCAGAAGCTGGTAGTTAGGTCTCATGTGAGGTAAAAGAAGAGCTTTCAACAGCTAAATAAAAGCAGTTTCTCCAAGAATACTACAATTGTCACAAATGTTGTGACAGAAGTCATAAATCTACTTAAATAAAACTTGTGCCTGTTAGGCTGAAACAAAAGGAAAACAAAAACTATTGAGCTACTTTCATTTTATGACTCACTGATTTCTGAATTGCCTTCCATTGTGCTTTTTCAGTGATGAAATCCATGCTGATATCTGTGAATATACCAAAATTGCAGAATATACAGCAATAGCACACAGGAGGTAGACAAAGTGGAATTTTATTTCTGAAAATAAGCAGCATCTTCCTCAGAAAGTTCCCCTAGTGCCTGAAATAGGGCACTTCTATAGAAGTTGCTAATTAGCATAAGCAGGGGCATCTGGAAGGGGACCATAGTTCACAGTCCAAATGAAATTCTGTTTTCTATAAAGTCTGAATTTAGAACAGTGGTTGTAGTTCTGATTCTTGCTGTATGTTAGAAGACTCTACAGAGCCGTAATAGTTACGTTTTTCTTTTAATTTCTGTGAGCTGACTATCTGGCCTAGTGTGACTTCCTAGCTGCTCTGTTTTGAACAAAGAGGGCTAGTCTAGGGATCTCCTGAGAAGATAGTCTTCCAGCCTAGATCTTCCTATGGCTGTCCATCTGTGTCAGATGCACTATTCAGGACAAACCATACAACTTTTAAGTACCAGAAATTAATCACGGAAGTGCATTTTTAGGACCAGGATGATGATAAAGGTCTCATTCTCCTAAGAGAGTATGATGTTTGCCAGGGATTGCTGGAAATATCAAAATGCTTTGTGCTTCACCAGGTCAGTCCTAAGGTGTTGTCAAAGCTATAAAAGCATTTTCAATCCATATGTCTATGTAAGCATGTTGACTGTGGTTCATTTCATTGGAAAATACTATTTTACAATTTTCCATCTGCTTTATTGGTCACATTTAAACGAGTATATTCAGAAAAAAATCACATATTAGTTCATTAACTGTGTCCCAAAGAGTGGATAAATATCCGTTATGTAATAGATGAATTTGCAAGTTGCTGCTGTACCTGGCTTTTTTCTTGTGGGAGTAACAACTTGTAAGTTAGTGGCTGCTTTGCAAAATGGCTCCAGATGTAAGGTAGGCAATCACAGCTTAAACACAAGATATTTTGGCTCAAATTCAAATGGAGTCTTTTGTTATTGTGTGTGACAGAAGATAGCACTATATCTTGCTTGGCTTGTTTAGTTGAGATCAATTTCTTATATTATCAGACATTAGCTTTACGCCAACTTCTTGCAGAGTCATGAAGCGTTTGTTTGGCTGAGAGAGTGTTTACAGAATCACATCTCCGGCTGACACACTTTCTGCAGACGTTGTCACCCTTTATATATTAGAAGATTGCAGTTTTCATGCATAATAAAGTTAAGCATTTGCTCCTCAAAGCTCATCTGCAAAACATTGTGAAGACAGTTTTGGAGTTAGAAGCTTTGAAGCATTTTTGGTAGGCATAATCTAACAAGATATGGAGTTACCATAAACAAACTTCATTTTATTTGGAATTATTCTTGCCATCAACTATTGGGATACACAGGGCAGGAAAGGCAGCAGGAAAGATCACAGCAGAGCAGGGAACACCATGAGGCAATAGCCAAACACAGATGAAACTGAACCTCTCTCACATGAACCTACATTCAACTAAAATAATCAATTCATCTATGCCTTCTTGCTTTTCACATTTCCAGCTACTATGAACAAAGGTGCAATTGAATGATGCAGAACTAGGCTAGGAAATGGACTGAAACCATCTCTCCCATTTTTTGTTTTCAAGTGTACATGGCTAAATTAAGAAAACCCTTTTAATTTTAATTGCTCAAGCAAGAACTAATGGTAGTACAACACATATGCAGCTCTAAAACTAGAAGTTTGTGGAAATATATATACGTCAGACACATTGCTTTAGTATTACATTTTGGTTATGTAATTTAAGAGAATTTAATAGATTCCTTTTACAGCTACCTATATTCCGTCTGATTTCTATTAAGTAGGCAAGTGGAAGCATCTCTGTCAAAGGTGAATCATCACCGTTAGATTGGTGATGACATTACTTCAGTTTAGAACATTCATTTGCATCACCGCACAATAGTTAGGATGTTTCGTAACAAGATGGAGACTGGACAAAAATCCCTGGAGCGGGCCATATTCTGGGCAAACATCTGCACAATGTTTGCTCTCACTGTTTGCATTTTTCTTATGTCAAATTGACAGGAATTTATGTTATCTGTGATGACGGTTGCTATAAATATCCTGTAAATATTCTGGTGGCAGGATCAATCCAAATGAAGTGGAAGACCTGAGCAGCAGTACTATCCCCAAAACAAAGCCTAGGTTACCCTTTCCCCTTCTTCCAGAATGAAATTTTCCTTCTGTTCTTCTTACCTGTATTTGTTTCTCCTTCACAGTGTATATGGATATATGCATTGGAAAGTGGAGGAAACATGGATCCATGTATTCATCAACACTTTTTCACCTGTATAAGAAAAAGAATGCATCATAACTCAAAATTCTATCCATAATACAAATTGCTGTCCACAATCCAAATTTAGATAAAAAGTCAAATCATAAAAAGTGGCAGAAAGGCCACACGGTAGAGATGAAGAAATTTATACAGGCTGTAAATCTCAACTTTTAGGAAGAGGAATAAGAATAATAAAAAATCCAAGAATATCAATAAACAAAAAAGCAGAATAGTTTAAGCTACCAGCCTAATTTTGCCTCTGCAACAATGAAAGTAATGTTTAAGGAGACCCTGTATGGAGAAAATGATGACTGCTATCTGATGTGCAGTCCTATCTCCGGGTTGCCTTTATGACAACCTGCATAAGCAGTCAGCCAGAGGCAGAGATGGACAGAAAAGTGAATGCTCCGCTGGCTGGCTGCCATTCTCTGTACGGTAACTGATAATAATACTTAATCAAATTCCTATCTGGGGTCTTTATCTTGCACTAGTGTATGCAGTCATTCACTTGTTATTTGGATCACGTCTCCCCGTTGCTAGTAACAATCTGAAAATGATAACGTTTGCTGCTATTTTTATTTCTTTTCCAGGGAAAGATAGGTTTCTTCCTCCTTATCCTCCCCTTTCCCTCCCCCAACCTACATATATTGGATTATTGGCCTTCAGTTGAACTCTATAACACTGAACAAGCTCCAGCCTTTTTCTTGCAGATTAACATTTTAACAGAAATGCTTCCTGTTTATGAAAATGGTGAATTCATATACATAGCTGAACTTGGCTACATAAGGGGTTCAATGTTTAAGAGGAAGAAAAAATACTGGTTTACTGTTAATAAATTCTGGACACAGATAGATTTTGACAAGTAAATATCCCCACAGCACTAGAAATGAGGCCTTTAGTCAGAAGCATATGAGGTAAAAGTCCTTGGGTAGCAAACAAAGGTGGATATTTAGGAGGCACAATTAACCAGGCACTCCAGCATCTATTTAACACTGTCACATTAACAGTCTTTTCTTCTCCTCCTTGGCAGACAAACAGTCCAAGTTTTTATTAATTGTTTCTAGTCGTTCATGTGACTGCAATAAAGACCTGTCTCGGTCTTTCGGTAGGACAAACAGTGAACTATTCAATGAAATGCAGTCTAAATGTAAATACACTAAGGCTAAGTATAGGTCTCTGGGTGTGTTTAGAGTGAACTAGGTATGTCCAGAGACTGAAGTTTCAGTTGGCTGCTCAGCATATTTTGTAGAAGTTTTGGGTCTGACAGTACTAATTTCTGTTTATCACTACTCGCCAGTAACCTACAGGGACAGATAGCTGAAGGTCATTTAGTGTAAATAGCTCAAAGTCAAGGTTTAATGGAGAAATCAGGTTGCAGAAACACCCACTCTGCCTAGGATGGCAATGGCGAACCATAGTTTGCCCCCTTTCCTTCCATTTCAGTGCCACCCACTAAGCAAAAGCAAGGTGGAAAGAGAGAGGCACACAATTTTGCAAAGAAGTCAAAGAAGTTCCTGAAGGGGCAGAGAGCTGTACTGGGTTAATTTTTGGTGGGAACAAGATTCTGGCCTCCCTTTCCACTACTAATCAAGTTTTACTCTGGTTTTCAGAGCTCAGTCACACAATAGTCCTTTGAAATTCTGGGAAGATTTGCACTAGGCATTTCTCAAACATTTAAGAGGACTGAATTTGTATCCTATCTCCTTTATGTGAGATGGAGTTGGGAAGGGGTTGGTGGTTTGATTAAGTTCTTATTTTACTTTCATATATTTGACGATTAGCTGCATCTTTGGTGGGAACTGGCCCTGACCCTGAAGTTTTTCATGAAATGAGGAGAGGAGGAGGAAACTGAGTATACCCACATGGCATCCAGCTCCCGCAAGAGTGAAGAGACATATTTTGGCAGTCGTGGACAAGCTAGCTGGAGAGGTCAACAAAACAGCATGAGTATCAGACTTGCCTTAAGTCAAATATTGAGCTTGTTCAAGGTATTGACTGGAGCAAGCTAGGTCCAGAGTCAGATTTTGAATTATTTTTTTCTGAGTATAATTCACCATTTAAGGTTCAAGAGTCAATGAAAGGTCAATTCTGACCTCAGATTAAAGTTATAAAAAAATTACTTTTTCTGAAGGATTTAGAAAAGGAAAGCAGAAATCACAAATAGCCAAAATATACCGAAGTGACACAGGTTGTTTAGCTTTACTTGCCAAACCAGAGGAAACTGTGAAAGAGAAACAAAGATTATAAAACCTAAATAATTATTATTATGTTTTAAACTGCTCATTTGAATAGTCTTAGAAGGGTAAAAAGATGTGAGTAAGTTCATGTGCTCCATCATTATATACTCCATAAAAAAAAAGAAAATTATTCTAGAAAACAACCTAGCATAAGACAAAAAAATTTACTTTGTCCTTTTGCATTAATTTTATATCTAGAAGAAAATTATTTTCCTTTAGCAACATGCAAAGATGAAAGGATCTAATATCTTCAATGTCAAAATAAGGTACTAGTGCACGATAATAATCTCTCAGAATCAGTAACTTGAACAGAAAAATAACAAATTTAAATTAATTAAACTATAACCAACATCCTCAATTCAAAGTCGTCCGGCTCTTTGGATCATATCAGCAAGGTTCCAGCTAAACAATTGTTATTTTTGAAATGCTTTATTTAGCCTATCACGATGATTTGATCTCTGGGGTTGTCTCTAATATTCTATAATATACCAAATGTCATTGGCTGCACTGAGATTTCATGGATCAGCTGAGAAGAACATTTATGGAAGCTAATAATAGAAAAAAGTGGAAATGGAAGTTGATGGAAATTAGCATAGGAGATGTCTGCCAAGTGCTTTCTAAGGATAAGAATCCTGAGA
Source organism: Cariama cristata (assembly GCF_000690535.1). Lineage (NCBI taxonomy): Eukaryota > Metazoa > Chordata > Aves > Cariamiformes > Cariamidae > Cariama > Cariama cristata. The sequence goes on along the minus strand of NW_009602545.1, from coordinate 39,628 downwards.
AGGTCATTCAAAGTCCGTTGGTGCGACATGAAACAGAGGAGTTGGAGGTGAATTCATAAGGTAGTCAGGAGATTGGAGTCAGAGCTCAGCAAAGGAAATGCTACTGCATATCAATGATAAGAACTGACATTCACATCAACAGAAGACAGCTGTCTGAGTTCAACTTGAGAAAGCACAACATCTGAAGGGAGAGAAACACCCCTGTGGGCACAGCCCCAAATTTGCCTTCAAAATTCATTATTTAAAGTACATAGACAGAAAAAACTTATAGCAATAATTAGATTACATCCAAATGATTTATACATCTAAAATTAAACTAATATTAGTATTTTGTGCCCTTATTTCCTAACATTTGGGTGAGACTGTGTTTACTCTAACATTACTGATCTCATCACTATTTTCATCATATAAAGTCACAATAAGATAAAAAATGAGGAAGTACATTAGAAGCTCATTGCTATTCATCTGTCTAATTTCAAGCAATAATTATTTTTGTATGCATTTTCAGCAATTTTGCAATAATTTCATTGAAAAAATTGTCATGTGTAATGAAAAGTGTTCATTACCAACTATATATGAAATGGAGCTGACATTTCAGACATTCCAAAGCAGTAGTAACCCAAACATTAAACTTATGCTAGCTTCTCACTCACATGGTCTCTCCAGCAAGCAAAGTTTTGAAAACACATTGCCTTAAACTATTAATACATGTAATTGAAAAATGTATATATTTTATCTATCTCTTTGAAATTACAGTTTATAATTTTTGTGCATATAGTCTATTTATCTACTTTCCCCCAAACTTCTTACTTTTAATCATTCATAGCCAGAATATGTCCCTTTTTTCTCTATTCTCATTTGCTCTGTATAAATACATAAATTCCACTCCAACCACCCAGATCAATGAGTTTAACATTCCCTAGGATGCATCTGTCTCTTTCTATGGATTCTAAAATAGCTAATGGAAAATCTAACTTCGGTATCTTTATAAGATTACTAAAGATTACTAAAGTTAAGTGAGGTGAATCCAAGGACTGAAGCAATAGCAACAAGAGATCTATTACATTAGTTGTTTTACTCCATGATCATAGATTTCAGGGGTGTTAGACTAAAGTGAAGCAGCTTGAGTGGGTGAAAAATTAAGACATCAATATAAAAAAATGCAATAATTTGTCAATTAAATAAAAGAAGGTAAAGCAAGAAATACTTTAAATGGTACATGTTAAATAACATAAAACACTAATCCTGAAAAAACTAACTATGAATTCGAATCTAAGAACTGGATAGGTATCAGTTCCCATCACCAGAAACATCCACAGATTTTTAATTCTTCTGAAATATACAATGTTGCAGAAGGATTTGATTACTTGTACACAGACTAATCTGTCTACATTATTGCTATGCCTGAGGTCAAATTTTAGTAAAACTATCCTCAAAGTGTATTTCTCCAAAGATGTGTTCCCTTTTACCATATCATTCCCCTGAATGTGTCTTTCCACTATCCTTTTGTGAGTTTTTTATAAAGCCATACACTGAAGGTAAAGTAATACTCTGGCAATACAAATGTCTGCTGGGGACCAGAAATCTTTTAATAAAAATATAAATGGATTATTTCTTCTGCAAATGGTAATTGGCGGATTGGGTTAAGCAATTTAATCCCAAAGAAATAGATATCATTTTCCCAGCGTATTCCAATGGAAACATAAATTTCTTCACTATGTGGAAACATGTTAATTCACGAATATTATCTGGAGTTAATAGAGATTCATTTATTCAAGATTTGTAGTAGACCCTATATCTTTAAAAATTTACAGATATTATTAGTAACTCTACAGTCCATTTAATGCAAAAGAGCTTTATAAACTTGATCAAGTTAATATTAAGAAGTCACCTCCATCATCTTTTGCAGTGTTCTCATTTCAAACAGAGAAACTGATAGCTGTGTAGGCTACTCAGCGATGCAGCGTGATACAAATAGGAAAAGTAATAGATTGGGCTGAGACAGAGTGAGAAAAACAACACATCTAATTGAAACAGCAAGAATTAAGTGAGCAGGATGGAATTTATCTCATCTGTGTTTAGCCATTTTAGCCAGGCCATTAGTAAGCATGCTTATTCATCCAAATAGTACTTTGCTCACAAATAATCAAGTCTACAGTTTCATGCCTCGCTGGAAAATACAAGGCCGATCTGATCTGTGATCACTAGTGTAAATAAAGAATAGCTTCATTTAACCCAGTTGTGTTCCAGCAGTGTAAAGCCAAGCGAGACCCAAAGATCTCACTGAGTTAGAGTGTCTCTAACACAGATCTCTGCTGTAGAAAAGCAGGTACACCAGTGTACCCGTCACTCAAATAGTCAGGATTATTGTAACCGCTTCCTGACCTATTCAGAATTTTTATTTTACATTCCTGTCTTCATGCTCATCAGACTCCAGTCTGATTACTTTCAGATGATTAATATGAACCTAGACTAAACACTAACTTTCAGCTCTAAGTAGTCCTCTAAAAAATGCTTTAGTTTCTCACGAAAAACCCTTAGTACCTCCTCTGCCACCAGTGTCCTACCCCAGAAGCTTGTTATATGTCCACCTTCTTTGTAGATGTGATCTAACAGCTAATAAAATCTGAGGATCCTTTTTGTTAACTGTAACAGGAGCTGCAATGATCTCTCCTGCAAAAGTTAGCCAAAGCTAACTAGCATCAAAAGGCCTTTGGATTAGACCCTGAAGGAAGAATGGCACAATTCAAGATATCAGTTAATCTAGATTTAGTACAAATACTATTGTGCAATGTTCAGTGAGTGAGTTTCATACTAAGTAGACTAAAATTGTAATTATGTTTTATATAAATTATATAAAATTATATAAATTCTAGATTATTTCACATTATAAATTATAAGACTAATAAAAAATTACAAAATTTTAAATTACATGAAACTACATAAATTTTATAAAATTAAATTTTATAAGCGTCCTTATAATGGCTATTAAAAGTTTTCTCAGGAAGCCCTTAGGTAACAGCTGGCTATAGACTTCTCTGGAAGTAATGCTATATGCTTGTCTCACTTTTATATGCTTACAAGACATTTGGCATTCACACTGACCTACCATAGTAGGTAGGGTCTATTTTTTTACTTTAAGGACCTATATAATTTTACAGTGGAAATTTAGGCACATCTTGTGTTATGAACTTTGGAGTAATGGTTTTGGCCTGAAAGGGCAATTTGGCAACTATGTGTGCAGATCCAGCCTTTACACTCTTTGCATCCATTTTTTCATTTGTAATGTTGAAAGATTAATCCTGAACTACTGTTAGCACACGGAGTGGTGGGACAATAATCAGGGAGTCTTCACTCAGTCTTCTGAAAATGTAAAAGCCTTACGTAAGTGTAAAGCCTAAAATGTGTTACTGCCAAACACCAAAGCATTTAGGGCTATATTTTCAATGCCTGATGCAATGCAATGGTTTGAGTAGTAATCAGTGATAGTTTGAAAGGGAAGTATCTGGCTAAACATTTAATACATGGCAATGAAGGCAAATTTGGTTGTAAGAAACCTTGTCTATTACCAGTACACAGTCAAGAGCTCATTTAACTCTTGTTAAAAACTCTGGCCCTGACTAAGGGAAGACAGGATCTTACTTTTTGCAATAAAATAAACTTTGACTATAGGCTTTTTCAGGTTATTTTTTTTTCCCAATGATGTTCAGGTGGTTAATCAACTAAACCCATACTTGCAGAAAGAGTAAAATTCTGTCTATATGGACAGAGGATTTAATACACACTCTTGTAGATAAACATAGACACACCAAGTATCTTTTTCTCTAAAGAATGATTAGTAGGATTATTTCATTTTGCATGTTTTGATCACACAGAGAGGAAATGGAGGAAACTTGAGATCATTAGGCCAGATTCATTGCTGGTGTTACTCCACAGGTTTCAGGGAAAATACACTTGGGGAGAATTTGACCCAGAAAATCTGAATCTTTTTGCATATAATGAAACTGATTAAGGTCAACACCTGAAGGCAGGGCTGCTACACCACAAATGAAACTATTCCAATGGCTTTCTTTTCTTTTTTTGAAAAATTGTATTTCCATAAAGGAATCTTCTTGAAGTACTTCCACTTTCTGTTTTCTATTCGACATAAATATAGGGAACCTTTAAGTCCAAAGAATGTTATTTCACAGACAGCAGAATACAGATTTTAACTTAAAAACCCTAGGATCATACATGTCACTCTTCAGATCAGATTACACAAACGTTTAAGATGCACAAAGCAGAAACAAGAGCATGGCCCAGCAATTTCAGTCAAGCAGCTTTACCCTCCTCGTAGCCTGCGTGGGCCAGATCTTCAGCTAGCACAGGTTTGCACAGCTGTCCCGAAGCTAAAGGAAATGTACAGCTCTAACTCACCTGAAATCCGATTCTGTACGAACAGACAGGCACACACATGCTGCAGATAGACCCAAAGCATTTTATTAACTAGTATCCTGTGTCTGACGGAAGAAATAATTAAAATTCAGTTCACAGTAAACACTAATGGTTTATTAACCATTTTAAGCTGCTGCTGCTGCTTTTTTCCCTTTTTGTCCTCCAAAGTTATAAGATAGACACTAAATAACAGATTCTGTAGATAGAATGGGTTTCTTTCCTTGTAAATTAAACTTTAAACATTTAAACATTTTTTAAATCTAAATTTTTTTCCTTAAAGGTGTAACTTAAATTCTCTTTATAAGTGCCCTTTTGTGATATGGTGCATGGAATACCTAACAGAGGGAATATTGTTGTTTAATTTACACCTGCTACGTGCCAAGGATATAAAAAGATCTATCAAAGGTATTGCTGTATCAGTTTGACAGTGCCACATTTTTTGTGAAATGCTACCAGTCAGTTAACAAATTCTATTCCCTTCTTCTTAAGGAATACAAAAGCTTTTTGTAGCACAAATTATTTGTATCTAGATGACTATACCAATGTTGAAGAAAGTAACCAAAAAATCTATTGTTTTCAATGGTATGAAAATTATTGTAAAGGTCCTTAATGGACAATTTATTTTTTTTCCTCCATACTGAAGTAGTAGTGTTCCGAGAATGATAATAATCTATTTCTCTCCTCACACTACTGAGCTGGGAGTGACCTCACCTGACCCAATTGAAATTGATTTTGTTGTTGAACTCCTTGCTAGTGCAAATTAATCTTAGATCCATACAAGATCAGGGAAGCAAGACACAGACTACAAAGACTTCAAGTACTGAGGGAAAAAATGAGTTCTGGAAAAAGTATTTTAAGTTTGGAAAGATAAATGGTTACAATGACTTGCTTTGATAGAACATCTGTAGGATAGGAGAAGGGAATGACAAGGGCTCTGTGAAAAAGCTGTAACTTAATAGCCTAATTTCCTGACTGGCCTCAAAGAAATATCTGTCTGTTTCTGACAGCTGACGAAAATGCACCAGGATTTGATTTGCTTACCAGTGTAGGACAAGTTCGGTCCCATCTCTCCCTCAGTTCCCTTGAGCCACGTGGGTACAGTAGACAGGTTCTATTAATGGTTTCCACCTTTTTCATCATGAAAATACATGACTTGCTTTTCCTTTTTCCTCCTAAAGATATTTCTTCCCCCTTTTTGATCTGTTTCAGTATTTGTCTTGTTTCCACTGCAACAGTTGTTCTCTCTTCCTAGCCATTTGAAACAATACGCATTTCAATTGAGACATTCTCATGTCTCAAGAAATGTCTAAAAGCAAAAAGAAACCTTACCTTTGGAGACATATAATGTCATTCTTGCTTAGAGCATCTGTTCTATGCTACATGGGTTCTCCTGTAGCGAATGCCAAATATAGCTAACACACTGAACTTATTTTTACACTCTGTAAAGGATTCGTCTGAACACCACGGGCTTTGACAGAACTCAAAGTTATCTGATACTGTAGGGCCCTGCAGCCTGTATTACTGCAACAACCAATCACTAATGCCTGATTTATTAAGCTAAATATGGAAAAAACTGTGTAACAAATAACTTTGTCTTGAGACTTACATGCTTCTCCTTGAAAAAATCCATGATAAATGTTACTTCCTGAAATAAAATGTTCCAATATTGTATAAATGAATACTAAATAATTTAAATGGAATAAATTAAGACTCAGCCATTGTACAATACCATTTATTGTAGCTTTGAAAAAGATCTGAGGCTAAAAAAAAGGGGACGGGAGAGGAAAAAAGCCAGTAACTTTCCTAATTTCCGTGTGTAAACTGAATACATCTTGATTTGCTAATTTAGGTATTGTGCTTACAGCTATATTCACGAATCCACTTCTTTCTTTCTTTGCTTTTTTGCAGTGAAAAATTATTCCTACTTTAAAACTAAAACAACTTTACAAGTAACTTTTGATTAACAATTCATTTTAAAAAATGAAACTAGAAATATAAGGAGGTGTTTAAGGAAAGAACACAACAGCAGAAAAATCCATGAAGCTTTTCTCAGACTAGTCTGGAAGGCTACTTGAAAACCCCATGAGCTACAGAGATGAGCTAAGCATAGATGAACATGTACGGAAATGTAAATCAGGACTGAATTAGTCAGAAAGTTCTATGTAGTCCCAATGTCATGATGAGGAAGAAGTTATGATGCAATAGTTTCTAAACAAACTTTAAATTCTAGTCTATGCAAACCTAATTTCTCATATTGTATTAGTTAAGGAGTCCCAAGCTCCACTGGCCAAATAGGCAAATCGGTTTACCTGTGTCCCTCTGTTGCCAGCCTTTATCCATTCTACTTATTTAAACATACACTCTTACTGGCATTGACCTGTTATTTTTTCCTGTTCTTCTTCCACAGCAGAGTCCCAATCTTAGTTATAGGGCACTACTATGTCTTTTGATATTGGTCCAAAATCTGGAGTTAAATGAACATGAATTGAAGAGAGTTCTAGATTTCCTTGAGCATGAAAGATAGGAAACAGATATGTAGAAGTGCCGCTGCTTTCCCATTACTAGTAGCTGATGTGGTGCATACTTGTAGGGCACAAGATGTGTTCAAAGCTATGAGACTTCACAGCTTCCATAAACACAGTGAGTTCAGAGAACCATATATGGAGCAATGCTTCAAGGATGATGCCATGGTTACTCGGTTGGAAGTCCCATCTCCATCTCTGTAGTGAGCTCACAGTAACTTCTCAACTGATAAACGTGGAAAAATCAAAGCAGTCCAGGAAAGACAGAGACAGGCCTTCTGGGTCAGCATTGTGAACAAACTAACAGAGAAGTCTCTAAAGAACTAGGCAGTTGTGCTGGATGATGCAAAAAGACAAACCTTCCCACTGAATAGGCTTCAGATACAATGATACTTACATTCTATTCTCACACGATTTTTATTTTTCAATAGCTTAAATAATACTTTTATTTATGAGAGATTGGGGGCATTATTATGTATTTCTATACATAATGATGATACATAAATCAAATGCAATATGTTAAGAGTTAATAAGAACATCCAGTAACAAATAAACAGTCTATGCCTTCCTCTTCCCAGAGCTAAGGGTAGACTGGAAAATATGTTTGCTTTTCATCATGAAAGAGCAACAACTTTAGAAATTGGATAATATTTCATGACAAAGGGGTCTGTATTAACGTTACGGGACGCAAATTATGAAACATTTTGCTTGATACATTCTTTCAAAATTCCACTTATTTCACTGAAAATATGCTAGTTTGTGTCTAGGCAGAATTATTCTTGCAATAAATGTGTTTAATTTCAGAGATCTGAAAACATTACTAGCAAAGCACTGTTTATGTGAAGAGTTCTAAAAATATCAGCAGTTAAATGTACCTTAAAAAATACAATGATGAGTAAAAGACTTTAAAATACTACACAAAATAGCTAGAAAATGAAAGACATTTATAGATGGACATCTCTATTCCATGGCAATGCAGTGTTTATCAAATTACTATTTTTGTAAGTCACAGAGATTGTGTCTGTGATGACAAATGAATTATTGAAATTTAATGTGAAATAAATCTAAAAATAAAATCAGTTGATATGATCGTCTCAAAGATATTTTCTAATGTTTCAACTTTTTAAGGGTTGTACTCATCAGCAGTCAAAACCAAAAGGTGATGACTAATCCATAATTCACTGAACTACATCAATTGTCTGAAAGGAAATGAAGTTTAAAATGAGAAGACAGCACCCATGTATTTATTATGTTTACAGAAGCACTAAATGATTTTTGTATAGGTTATTTTCTAATGAATACAAAATGCTAAAAAATTCAGTAAACACTTCCTGATTGCTCATTTAACCAGTCAAAACAGGTTATGTTCACGTAGAAATGGACTAATACATAGTTAATCAATACTGTAATTACAACAGATAGGAAAACAAAGAGGAAAAAAAGTCACACTAAGTTATTGCAAGCACGTTTCTGTTTCTCCAGAACATTTCCCCCAAAAATACTATAGCACTTTCTGAAACAATCTACAGTTTTAGTGTACAAGACAATAAAGATGTCCAATAACATCAGAGTAGTTAACAAAGTTGTATAATTTCTTATATTTTGAAATCTCTCAAAAAAGTTCAGTAAAATAGAGCTATGCAAATTCATGGTAGCAGTAAAGAATTAAAGCACTGTGGAAAAATTCTCAAGACTATGAAAATAAAAATCACTTATGCTCTTAAAAATTATCTCTTTCAATGTCTCCAAGTCTAAAACATCTGTGGCATCTAAGAGGTTATAAAAAAACAATGAGGACTTTTCCAGAGTCTAGTTGCCATTTCTGTTTTAAAGGCAATAGCAAACTCCTAATTTTGGTTTCAATATGTATTTGAATCAAGCCCTAGTCCACAGAGACTTACTTTCCCAAAGAGTTTACCAACAAAGATTGTTCTGGGTACCAGTAAAATCAATTGGTTTGACCTCCTGGGACTTGTGACAAGCCCGTGTTTCTTTCAGATCTGCCTTTCCTGAGTCCACACAAGGGCCTTGCACATAGCTGGTGGGACAGTCTGTCTGTCCACACAACCAGCAACACAGTGAGCTGTTAATGACATTGGAACAGAGCATTAAGCTGCCAGTTAATTGGGTTCCCAACACACATTTTCAGGTTTGCTTTTTGAATAGTTAAAAAAATCTTGAAACACCTCTAGGATCTTGGCTTATTTAGACCATAGCTGATCCATCAGCTGATCTGTTGGCTGACCGTCACAAGATGGGAGTGCATTGCATGACCAGCACCAAAACCATATCTCCAAAGGCAAAGATAATTCAGTTGTTCAGAAAGCAGAGTTTCAGCTTGTCCAACACAGTCATGGGAAAACTATGTGGGAGCTTCTTCCAGCATTAAAAAAAACAAACCAAACACTAGACCTACCAGCAGTTCACAACTTCAATTTTGGGGGAAAAAATTTAAAATCCTGTTGTGGGATAACAATATACCAATTGGCCAAGCAAGCTATATTTGACTGAGTGATTGGTAAGAAAAAAATTATCATTTCAGCTACCATAATTACTCTCCTGAAACACATGGTAACAGTTTCCAGAACTGGAACTGTACTAGCACCTGATAAAATAAGTACCAAGAGTTTCTGCTGTTTGTTGCAAGCCACAAAAAAATATAATCATATGTATTACGTAGGAACGACAGAATTTTTTGTTTCCGTGAAATTCTTCTCCATTTTTACCTTTGAACTAGTGTTTCTTCTGTACTTATGTATCAAGTGACATGCATATTAAAACCTAATGGGCATAAGAATACGAAAATCTTCACATTACTCTCTTCATAAGTCAAAATTTGAATTAGACTGAGGTTGAAGGACCTGGTTCCTTACTCTCATCACCCATATTGGAAAGGTATTAGATTAATCCTGAGTTCTTTTAAAGCAAACCCAGTAGTCCTTCCTCAAAAAGCACCTCAGTATGGTTTTTTACAACACACAATATCGATACCAGGTCTGACTCCCTCTGCCTTACTTCAACCAGTATCACATCAGAATTTTATGTCCTTAAGCTCTTTCACGTGCTCTCACTCCACAGAACAAATACCAAGGGCATGCAACATAGACACATGCTTTTGTAATACATTCAAGCCCAGTTGTACACCTTTCAGCCTGGTGCTAGGGTTCATTACCAGAAGTGAACATGTTTACTAGGGAAGATGAAGGTGGTGTGAACGGTCTTAATCCAGATGAGTTCAATGTGTGAAGTACTATGCAATGGTAGAGACATAGTCATGATGGAGCTGTGACAGTAGGGAGAACAATCCACAGATGAGCGGCCTTGGGGTAAATTCTACCCACCACTGCCATGGTGCAGCATTCTAAACAGTTAAAATTGGCTGCTAAGAAATGAGGATGTGAACCCCTGGGGGACAAAACAAGATGAGATTTTCCCAGCTACATCCACAATCCACAGCTTTGTGTCATGGAAACACAACAGTGTTCACAACGTGTTTCAAGGGAGTGGGACTCCCTTCAGCTCTGTGGTGGTGGGTGGTGGAGTCCTTTTCCTTTCATCCATAGGAGTCTTTCTTTTGCTCTAAAAGTATTCTGGATTAGACCCTACATCACTGACTATTTCCAGACAGAGGTAACCCACTACAATTTACCTGTAATTACCTGTTTGTCCTCCTTCCATATAATCACCACATTTCTATATGGTAGGCACCAGTGATCCTAGATGCCATCCTTAAAAGGGAGAAACATAAAACATGCATGTTTGTTACTGCATAGCATGTAAGTATTTTTTTTTTTACAAGGCTTTAGTGTATCAATGGATGTTAAACATACTTTTGCCAAGGATCTGCAAGGCATCTAATTTATGGTCATTGCCTAACAGACTGTTTAAATGTTAATGAATCAGGTAGCTGAATTACATGCATGAATAGCTGCATATAGTTATTTTAGACAGGCTGCAAAGGATGGAATTACCAATGCAGCTCACCTGCCACTAATGCTAAAATATAAAATTTGTTTCTAAGTTACACATACATATATTCCAGCTTCAGCATCAGTAGTGTTTGGTAAAACTGCTTAGCTGCCAAGTTAATGAATTTTGTTCTGCTCCTTTGTATAAGCCTTTAATCCTGTGCTAAGAGGGAATTGCATGCATGGGAAGAAATTGTTTTATCCCTCGCTTTCTAAGATGGAAGCTGTGATCATGTGTATATATTGCACTGTTAGTGTAGGATTTCACCCTTACAAATAGGAATCACTCTTTGTTTCCCTATTTCTTCACCTTTTAAAGCAAATCCCTAACTGGAAGGGTCTTTTCCTTAATCATATGGAAATATAGAATCAACTTGTTCATGAGGGACCTCAAATAAAAGTTATGAGTTTTATGGTCGATTGATCATTAAAAATATTTCTGCAGACGACTCAGAGGTCCAGAGCAATTATAAAATTCTACAGGATTCCAATTTGAATAGCTATTTTGAGAGACAGAGTCTCAAAATACTGTGTATTCATTGAATGCAAACAATTACATTGCTTTTGTTTAAGCCCAGGAAGAAAAAAAAAAATAAAAAGAAGGGAAAAACACGGAAGTTTATGGATTCTCTTAAAATAAAATTATTTTTAATATTTGATTTAAAATCATGCAAAAACACATAATCACAGCTGACAAACATAGCCTGTATACTTAAGTCATATAAGGATACAACACAAAAGCCTAGAAGAAAAAAAAACACAGTATCTTCCATATAGACAAAACCAGATTAATAAATCTAATACAGTTCACTCATATTAATCTTGAATTTGCACATGAAATCAGGCACTTCTTGGCACTACTGAAAGGCACCTTCATTACAACTGGAATAAAAACCAAGTCTAAAGAGGAAGCACTTTATTTACTAGAAAGAATATCGTAAGTATTTTGGCCTTGGTCAACAGCCCCGTCTGTCCTATAAATATCAGCCATTAAAGAGACACACAACTGAGTGAACATAAAACATGCATGCATTGTTTTCCAGTTTTTTGCAATATTTTGAAGGCTTCTGCTCTAGCAGTCCTTTTTCCTTTTCTTCTCTGCATCCACTGCTTTGATATATTCCCATATCAATCTATTTCATCACATCTCAAGCAGTGCTGACCCTTTTGTATTTCCCAGTTGCTCACACATACACATTAGACATCATCCCATCAGACAGTGTTTCACTACAGTCTCAGTTCCTCTTTATGCATTTTCATGTCTATTCACTTTAAAAGAAGAAAGGATTGACAAAACTTACTACTTATATTTTTTCCACTTAAAGGAAAAAAACAACCAAACTTATAATAATAATATAATAAATTTGTTATATTCCGGGTCCAGCTATACACACCTATCAGCTAATGGTGTCTTTAATTTCTCTATGTATTTAGGAAATAAATATAGCACCATTCTTTAGTTATACAATAAATTACGTACAAGGAGCCTTTAGCCCTAAAGAAGGTAAATGATGAGCTACCATATTATTTATACAGATTGTGAACATATAAAGTAATGTCAGTGACAGTCACATATCAGATGCCTGAGGAATCAAGCATCAGATTTTCAGGTAGTTTTTGGAATCTGAGGATCACGATAGGCATCAGCATTTGAAGACCCTTCTTGGTAACTTGACATACCAGTCTCTCACAGTAACAGTCTGTATTTCAAGGGAAGCTAACTATCTAAATCAAGAAAGAACTTTTAAAAATCCTACTAGGCTTTAAAAGTCTGGTCTTAAAAGTTAGTAGAGGCTTTACTATAAATGCAACACTGATCTTCTGTAAGCTGGCTGGAGCAGCATACAGCATGAATTCTCATAAATCTGTTAGTGTAATATTCAAATATTGATCTGCAGAGAGATCTGCAGAGACTGTATGTAATGAAAGCAAGCCACAACTAAATGTTAAAAGATCCTTCTTTACTGGCAAAGTCTTAACAGATTTGCCAGGTTTTCTTCTATTCATATCCCTGACCTTCATCAAATACCTAGTACTTTTGTATGATTTCCAAGTGAGGATGTATGTCATGAAATGATCCTTCAGCTGCAAAAAGCAAAACATACTGTATCCCTTGGCTGCCACGGAAAGCAGTTTTCTTTCAGAAGAACGGAATATGCACAGAACGAGGCAAGGAAAAAGACATTTATCTCACCACTAGCCATTAGTCAAGGACATTTATAATTGCCATTCTTTGGAGTTTCTCCTTGATGGTGCTGCTTCCTTTGCAGTATTTCTCTAATTCATGTAGGAATTACTTTTGGGTAACTGTAAGCCTCACCAACTCACCTGCTGCTAGTTCTGAAAACATAGCGACAAGCAAAGAAATAACCACATGATTTGTTTTGCTTGCATCTTTCAGCATTTATTCTTCACTCCAGCGTCAGCCATTCTACTTTCTCATATAACTTTTTATGAATAAGTAGGTGACCACCCACTAAAATCCCTAGTGACAGCCCAATGTCCACTCACCTTTCAATCAATACTGCATGCACAACGTTGCTGAGAATGAGAGAAGGGTCTTAATAACAAATATACATGTACTGCCCAAACTAAGAAGTCATTAAAACCAAGCATTTTCTGCAAAGAAGTAATAAGGGCAAGATATTGTGATTCTTATTCAGGATTTTTTTAGCCTTTAATTGGGTAAAATTGCCACTAAAATCAATTGATTTGCAGAGGAAGAGAACGATGTGAAACATCATGGGAGGATTTCAAGCCATATGAATAAAGTGTCATTAACTGTATTCTGATATTCAGTTGTCCATTCTATGCCTAATTAGAGGATCTTCAAGGGTGAAAGGCAGAAAAGGAAGGAGCAAAAGGAAAAAAATATTTGTGAAATGAAAGGGTGCTTGAGTCTTTATCCTCAGTGGGCTGCTTCTGGGATATCAGACAATGGAGAGCTCTGTGCTCTGAATGTCAGAGGGCTTTGCTGTCAGACAGTGCTGGAGGCCTTCAACCTGGATTATATGTACAAGAACTTTTCTTTTCCAGAGTCATGATAACATAATACTTTTCAATTTTAATGCAGCATAAGGTCCTCATAAACATCCAGCTGCACTGATAAAATCTTTTCTTGCATAGGTGAACTCCCAAACAGTTCAAGAATGCTTTTTAAAATGAAGTAAAAACACTTAGCATCCGCCTGCAAGTTTCTGGTAAGAAAGTATAAAGTGCAAGTGAAAACTACTTGTCTGTTTTGTAAATAAGTAGAAAACCCACATTCGTGGCCACTTCACGCTGGTAAGCAAAAGCACACAGAAACAGACAACTTAGCACTCCGGGTAGTCATATAACATAAATGTTCATGTGTTCAAGTGCAAATGCATTAGTACACAGCCACAAAAATTATATGGACTTGTACACTTAAAGGCTTGGTTTTTATGATATTATACACTGGGACTATTTTACCCAGTTTGCAGCTTTAAACTTGCACAGGTAACTGTAGTCTAAGAAGTAGTTCTTTTGTGTGAGTTGGCAATTGTTTCGGTCAGCACTAGTGTGTTAGGGATACATTAATAAAAGTTTCTTCCTTAACTTCCGCATTTGACTTGTGATTTTCAAGTAAAACTCTGGATTTAACTTTTCATTATTGAGTACACAGCAAGGGACAAGTGTAAAGCTAAAACTACCATTTCCAAATTCATCTCTACTCATTCTGCTACCTTGTCAGCCCATTCAGACCCTAACCTAGGAGGAGAAACGGTCTTGCAGGTACAGACTTTATCAAGAAATGCCCAGACAGGGGGTTATAATCTGCATTTTCTAGATCTTAACAGAATAGTAAGTGTTTGGAATACAGTCCACCTTAGACCTAGTACCAATAAACATATTAGGTATCTAGCAAAGATCTCCAGAAATAAGTACTTAAGTTTCATATAAACATCTGAGGAAGTTTGGAAGGTCACATAAGTCAATACCATAGCACTTGTCATCTATGGACTGAAAATATGTGTACTGAAAACTCTAGGTGCAGGGAGACCAAATTTCACCCATAATGCTGTGTGGTATGCAAAGAAATAGCATCTAATATAATTTTCTAAAGTCGCTGAAACTGAGACAATAGTGTGTTCAGCAAAGAAAAGCATTCACACTGTTTTCTTGCCCATTTTTTTGAGAAGTAAGCAAAGGTTAGAAAATCTTTTGCAAATACTTACAAAGATTTGGTTGAGTTTGTCATTGAAGTGTAATTTAATGTAGAAATTGCTAAGTATATTCAGGAAAGAATAATAAAAATACGAAAAGTATATAACCTTTAAAATCTCTCCCTGATTCAGTTTCTATCTCCCCTTTCTTTTTGACTGTGTGTCTTACTTTTATTCAGTCTGTAATCGACGATTTCAGTAATGCTTCCTAACTTCACCATGATTCTAACATTTTTATCCTCACTGTGCTTACTACACAAGCAATTAATTTCATTCAGATGAACATGGCTGCAAGATTAAAACCAAATGCATATGAATAATCTTATTTGTACCATAAATATTCAAAAGATCAGGTTAATAAATTACACCTTTCTGGAGAAGATGTTTTCTGCCTGAGTCTCAGCTCAATAACAAAAACATTGCTACCCTGTCCCCAGTGGACATACTTCTGAATTATTTTGGTTTACTCAAGAATTAATTTCCTACTGTCTTACTACATAGCAAGTGTAATTTTACATATGAAAAGGTACTAGAACAGTAATGCATAAAACAAAAATGCTGCGAACAACACAGCAGTATGACTTGTAGGCAGAGGAAATTCTAGTGTGTCATTCTGACCCTTTCTGTCTCAAAATAATTTTTACTATTTACAGAGATAGTATAGTGAGTAATTGTGAGAACTACCATACAATCATTTTCAAATAGAAATCACAGTGTTTTTTAAACACAGATTTTTTTTCTTAAATCAGGCTTAACACAGTGTGAAATTAATTCCAAATAATTGTTTCTCATGTTTCCCATCTCAATGTTTCTTAAAACCGAAAGGATATCATGGTCTCCATTTACTTCCCAGTGTGCATGTATTTAGAAAAAGACACATGCACACACGTAGAAAGTATAGACTCACCTGTAGTCAGCAGGGAGGTCAAAGGGCCAAACAGACAGTGTGTCAGAGCTCCCTTCCTGGTGGTCTGCAGTGGTAAGAGCTGAAGTAGTGCAGTAACAAGATCTCCATGTGTACAGGGAGTTCATCTTCTCAACTTGATGAGATTTCACTTCCATCTAGAAAGGGGCACAATCATTTCTTTGTACAACCTCTGTGACAAATCCTTGCCTACTTTCATTTGACCCTTTTCCAAACTCCACATTCAAAATCTAATTTTTTACATTAATAATTAAAAAATGTGGCATAGGGGCGGCCTACAACTAAAGTAGTCATACTTGCATAAAACAGATACAAATATTATAAGTGCCAGAGGGAAGTCTGTGTTGGTGGACTTTGGTTGGTGAAATTTTTGGAGTAGATAACTGCACATGATGTCAGTCAAGTTCAAGATGCATAAAAATCTGTCTTGGAAGACTATTTCAATCCACTTAAACTGTCTGTAGCAAATACTCACTCTCAGGGCCACATTCACTACCATATTTCAATCACACTGCAATGCAACAGTGATGCCAGACAACACTAAACTCAACTTTCTCACCACTCAAGACATACTACAGATTTTCTTCACACGAGACGTCGAACAGCCAGGAGTATGTATGAATCCAGCCTACTTAGGGACATTTTAACATTAAAAAAATTGTTAAAATGTCACTTCACTCTCGCTTATCATCACTCACTCTGCTGTGTCATCTAAATCACAGAAAGGAAGCTGCTTACCTGACTATTGAATTTTGTCTCCGTATGTCCTTTTGATTCTTCACATTAACCAATAGGCAATTTAAAAAAATCAGCAGAACAGACAGGTTGCAGACAGCCAACTTCAATTTCACACTGCTGATTAATTCTGAGAGAATGAACACTATCAGAACTTTCATTTTATTGTCATATCAAATCTTCACATTTAACACTATTATGAATCTATCATTCATTCTGCAAATAAAATGTGTTTGTTCTTTGTACTTGACTACACGTTTTAAACTTCTGTTTGCCTGCTCAGAGCTACCCATATATTTGTTGGAAGAATATGGGATGAGCATATTTTGTGTACATAAGTTTCAAGGTCCTGTATCATTTAAGTCAATATCTAACAAGGCTTGTCAAATTGCAAATCTTTAAATGCAATACAAGCAGACAATTTACCAACTGCAGTTAGGACATTTGAAAGAACCAATCTCTGGCTTTGAAAAGACAACAAAGAAACTTTATATAGAGATTTATTGCCTGCTCAGAGGATGACTTCAACTTCTAGTCTTCACTTCTTTAACACACAGTAAGGGGAAAATATACTGGAAGCAGTCCAAACACATGGCAGATAGGAGAGGAATCATGCTATTAGTATGAAATAAATGACCCTCTAGCCTATCTTAATTGACAGGGGGACCAGGTTGACACCAAGTTAGAAGGTCAGAAAGAGCTCTTTCATGTTACTGTGTCTTACTGGCAGCAGGCAGATCTCCAAGCCAGGAGAGCTCTGAGTCTTTAAGACTCAGGCAAAAAAGGGATTCTGCAATAAATGCAAGAATGGCATAGCTGAAAATCAACATATCTTATTTCTAAATTTCAAGAGTTCAGGAAAAACTAGGAAAAGAGGTCTCCATGCCGTTAAAACGACTTTCAGAAAGCTGCAAGCACATTAAATTCCAGACAATGAGACGCCAACAGGATGATATTCTTAAATGGATTCACAGGTGAACAATGCACTTGTAAGACAAGTAACTTAACTTGCAAGCTAAAACCATCAGGTCCCAAGCTGAACACAGAATAGATTCAAGTGGTGAATTATTTTACGGTAATTGGGTTTCACCCAGGAAATTTGATATTTTTACTGAAATCTGGAATCTGATTGATAAACACTGACCTCTTTTAATTAGTAGTTCATAGTATTTTAACATTTTAAAATAAAGGAAAAAAATCAATCAACAGATACTGAGTAAGTTGAAAACTCACCGATGCACCTTCAAAAAGTAATTGCATGTAGAGATTCCTAATCTTATTAGTGTCTTACAACAGTTCCAAAGAGCAGCTCTCATTCAGCTTCTTCATAACGTTTAGTACAGTGACGTTGCCACATGTAGGAATATAGATTACAGGTTACCCCCACTTGGTAGATTGCCTTTTGGAAAGCAATGTTTCAAAAATATTTAAAAGTTATGTAGGATAATAAACTTAAAGTGAACTTGCAATGGAGTGGTTCAGACAGAAAATCAAGTGCAATCCCTCAGTGTAAATCAGAAATTATATACAGGATTACAGAGATATGACACCTTTGTATATGGGAAGACCATTACTGGAACGCAATGTTTAGTTCTGATGTCAGCTACTTGAAAAGGTTTTGGACAAACAGGAAAGTCTGCAGAAAAGAGGGGGAAAAGAAAGATTATGACAAAAAAAGCCTCATTAAACTCAGTCTTTTAAAAGAAGGGGATATCACAAGATGTCTTTCAAATGCTTTGCAAGTTGTCCATGAGAGAAAAAGATGTGATTTAATAACATTTTTGAATTATCAGCTCACATAATCTGTAAAGGTTGGAATCTGAGGGCAAATCAAATCAGACTGGAAACAAATTAAACATTTTTAACATCAATAGTAATCAATCATTAGAATAGTTTACCTAAAGGTGTGATGGATTAGCTATCATTTGACATATTTACTACCGAGTGTAAAGTTATCTATCTACAAACAAAAAAGAGAGGTCACACAAAGTGTACAGGTCAAACACACAGGATACGGACCCTATCATGAAATACGATGGCAAGACTTTTAGAGATCTTTGTGGATCATGTGCAGAACTTGATATCCCTATATAAAATGCTGCAGCCAAGAGAGCTAGCATGATCATCAACAGCATAAACACAATACAACCTAGAAAAATGGAGCTACTAACTCTGTATTTGTCATTACTGCCACGACACGAGACTGGAGTGCTTTATCAAAATAGTAAATTAGGGAGAGTTCAAATGAGTCACATAAAAATTATGAGTCACATTAAAGTCATACCCATTCCAAAAAGAAATCGTGCTGCTTTGCACTGAGGTTAAATAAGAATTAAAAATATTCAGTATTGATTTCCATGAATTCTCCATTACTGGGAAGGCTGTTCTGGATTTTATTTTTAATCAAATACACATTGTTTCTTTCTAAGAAGAGATAATTTAGTTCATCTAGAAATTAATATGGGGAAAATAAGTGTCCTGTATTATACAATATGTCAAACTAAATGCTTGTGAAGGTCAAGACCCTATGTTTTCCAAAATAATAGCCCTTTAATAGTTCTGCATATGACCATCCACATGGTGGAATTCTATATCCGGGTTGTCAGATATATAGCATTTGGCATCCCTATTTGGTTTTAAAACAACAATACTTTTCTTTAAAAATTAAAAAAAAATCCTTTTTTTCCTTCTATTTGTTAAAAAAGAAGGCAGAATTTACCACAATTAATTGAAAAACTTTTGCCAAAACTTCTTATTGGTGAAACAAGATTTTTCTCTAATAAGAGCTAAAAAAGTGTCTCTTCGAATCATTAGGTTTCACTAGGTATTTAGCTACAAAATTAGAAAGCATATGGTTTGGTTTTAGCTGATTTAAAAACATTTTTTATAACAATTTTTTGAAATAAAGAAAGCAGTTGTCTTTGAAAAGTCAACCTTTGCTCATGGCACACTTAGAAGACAGCTTTTTTGCTAAATTTCTTTTATTAAAAAAACCAGATCAGTTCCACTTGTAAACTTGTGTAATGAGTATTTTGCATTGTCAGGTGATATCCAGCACACTTTCGTTCAGCCAGCAAGTGAGCTCTGGCCCCAAAACTGCCTGAGTCCTGAGCATGACACCTTGGCGTGCCTGCAGTAGTATGTCCGTCCTCTCAGGGGACTTCACATCATTTGTGTGTGTGCACGTGTACCCCAGTTGGGGCTGCTTAGGGTAGTGACGGTCGGTTGGTGCTCTCAAGGTCCCAACACTTTCAATTCTCTACTAAAAGTGCCAAAACCAGAGAAGGAAATGTGTCCCTGAGGAGCTGAATTAGTTTTGTGCTGAAGAATTTGCAACATTACAAGCTGTGCCTTATTTAACATTAAATTAGTTCCAGGTTTGAGTGTAAAGGTTCATTACCTTTTTTATACCTTTATCTAAACTTAGCCTGCGTTTTATTTCCTTTCATTTTCTTTTCTCTCTTTATGAAACAAAGTAATTGAAGTTTGCATCATTTCAAGATTTCCTTGTGAATGTTTTGAAAAGCTCTTGCTTTTATCTAGATAAAGATTGAGATGATCTGCCAATAAATAGGTCTGGGGAAAAGTCAGTTCAGGAATATTTTAATACATAGCCCAAATATGACTATGAGAAAATAGATTATTTTCTTTGATATGTGGTTAAGGGGAAGTCTTATTTTACTTGGACGATTACTCTGAGTACACATGAAGTATACAATGAGGTTGAAATTGCTTCTGCATCACTAAAGATAAGAAAATGTTGATAAAATAAGAAAAGTTTATAAGATTCCTTCTTTCCCCTGATTATACACAGTTAGAGAAATCGATTAAAACAAATTTCAGTATAATGGAGTAGTTACTGTTAAAATTATTTTTAATGTGTTTTGCCAACAGCTTGGTAATGGTTAATTCAGAAAGAATAAGAAGGTAAATATACTAAAATGAATGAATGAATACATAGATGAAAATAACTCATAAGCTCTCAGTGAGTTTTAGTATGACAAATAGTAGACACATAGTCCTGTTATTTGCAAGGGGCAAACAAGATTTAATTTTTAAAAAAGCTTTTGGAAGTGAAAAGGAAATGAGAAAAAAAAATCCAGAACCGCCGATTTCACTGAGAGAAAATGTTTGAACAGCACCTCTGATTTTTTAGTGCCCAGTGTAGGACTAGGCAGTATCAGACATTCCTAATAGGGTTTAATAGTTGTTAATAGATGATGCATTTCATAGTGCAGTCATTTTTCCTATGTGCCTACAGGAAATGATTCAAAAAATCTGGTTTTAACCACGTACACTTCAAATTATAGCTTTTACAGTCTTCCCACAAGTGCATCAATTTCCAGTCAAGGCAAGGAGTATCATGATTGTCTTGATGGTTTATCTGGTCAACAGTGAGCCCTATATAGACAAAACACTTGTAGTTTGTAAAATGTACAATAAGTTTTCTTTAGGCTTGCTTTATTTTTTCCTGTTTGTTTTTAACATGTGTGTGTATTTGGGGGCTGCCAAAGTGGTCAACATACTAGAGCAGAACAAAACCAAAACACTTTACTTGAAGTCTGTAAAAAGACTTCTGAAAAGACAACAAAAAGACATCTATAAAATCTATTTAACATAATCTCTGAAACAATTAATTGTTCCAAATTTCTTTAGAAAATTATGCAATGAGTGAACAAGTGCTTGTCAAATCACTTTGTAATTAAATTCATACATTTGTTCCTGTTTTAAAAATGGCCACATATTCCATCTGCCCAGGCAAAATGCTTAAGTATTTTCAGCCAACTTCCCCAAGTAATACTGTACACCCGTCACATGCAGCACACTTCAGTGTTACAAGGGCCACGTCCTTAAAGTATCCTACTCAAGGCCAAGTGATTACTTTTCTTTGTCTGTTATTTCTTTTGTTAAGAGCATTTTAGAATGAGAAAGGTTCAGAACATAGATTCTTTTTACAAAATGATTATTTGCATTTTCTGGAACCAGCTGGAATTCGTATATCCACTGCTTTGGATGCAATCAGGGAGAATTTTTTCCTGGTCTTTTTCTAAAAAGGAAGCTGATCAGGGAGGGAGAAGCAGAGATGGTGCAAGCTACTTTGTACTGCAGTGTTCTCATGGTTGTGCACATTTCTCCAAGGCTTCAGGATGTTCTACCTAAAACTAGAAACCCTGACCAAATGTCCTTACTGAAGACAACTGTGACTCTTACCTCTTTCTCGGCTGTTTTCGGCATTTGCAGATGCAGCTTTCCTACACTTGTTGAAGTTGGAAGGACTTCTCAGGAATCATCTTTCTATAAGAGCCCTCACTTCAGTTGCAGATCTTCAGTCACGGTTGCCACAAAAGCTAGAAAAGCACAGAAACTTCAGCTGCCTGTTAAAACCTTCAGGAAGCACATCTGGCAGAGAAGCAGTAACAGCTGGTCCCAGGCAAACCTGTTCTGGTCATTTACAGAGTATCCTCTGGAGAAAAACAAAAACTAAAGAACCAAGCAAAATATGAAAAGGAATCTGAGGGGAAAAAAAAAATATCTTACTGTGGTGGCAAATTAACTCTGATGCTGAGAGTAAGGATGAAAAACAATTATAGAAAGCCCTGAACACCCTGGTGAATCACTGTGGGCTCTCCTCAGCTAGGCAGGCAGAAGTGCTGAGCTGAACTGCTTCCAGATGCCGGTCTGGATTCCCAGTGGCACCATGGTCTTCTACCCTGGGGAAAATCCTTTAAAATTCTGCCCCAGATCTGCTTTTTGCATATCGACAGAGTTGTACTAAAAATCTAAACTCAGCATTTCTTGATGGAAGACGGGGACATGACAAAGTAGATTATATTCAGAGAATCCCAGTACTACTTAGGTTGGAAATCACCTCTGGAGATCACCTAGTCCAATCCCCACTGCTGAGAGTAGAATCAGCCAGAGCAGGCTGCCCAGGACCATGTCCAGTCAGGCTTTGAATATCTCCAAGGATGGAGACTCTGCAGTCTCTCTTGACAGCCTGTTCCAGCATTCAGTCACCCCCACTGCAAAAGACTCCATCAGTGCTGTTGAAGTTAAGGTCAAAAGAACCTTAAGAGTGAACCAGCTGAGCAGTTACAAGGTGTCTTCTGATTCACCTTCTTATTCAAGGTGAACTGATTCACTCCCCAAGCCCCAACAGAGCTTAACACATGTATGGTCTTGAACCTTCTCTACAAAAACACCCAACAAAGCTATCCAGCTTCTTGCTTCATGGCAACACTTACAGTCTCCTACAAGATTTTTCTCTGTGATTTCAGAAGTACACTGTACAGAAGATGGCATCAAGAAATGGAGGTTCACTACCCCATAAGATTTATCTTTCCCAGGTTGTTGCTTAAAAAGCATCAAAATATAGAGCTGGAAGAACTTGAAGCAATCTAGTACATTCTTCTGTTTTGATACTAAATCACTCATATTCAATTTATTTTAATAAATTGTATAAAATAACACATAGCAAAAGCACAGAACTACTTGGAGCAAATCCACTCCCACGCACTCCTTTTTTCATAAGTGTCTGCTGACCTAGAACAAATATTTCCAATTATATTTCATTGGCCAAACATACTGGAAACTTTTATCTCTCTGGGACAACTGTTGTGTGGCTTTCAATACTTGTTGATGGGTCATAAGGCAATTTCTCAGGTACAAACCACTAGGTTGATAAATCGTTGACAAAAAAGGCTGTGAGATGTAGGGTGGCAGACTGCAGAGGGCACAACAGAATGAGAAACAGACAGGCAGCATAACCTGCCAAGTGGCAAGTTTCTGAAGTGTGAAGGTTGGTCTCACACTCGTTCTAACACTCAGTGCTGGAAATTCAAATGTTTAGCCTTGGGGTCAACATTCGCCAGCAGCAGGAGTTAGCCTTCCAATTCAGATTCACAGTAGTAGTAGTAGTAGTAGTAGTAGTTGTTGTTGTATAAAGAGGTGGAACAGCCAAAAGAGATGAATGCTTCCAGCACGATTAAGAGATAGAGAAATAATGAAGGGCGTTCAGAAAAACATAACAAATACTGAAATAAAAAAAGACGGAAGACATTTGCACCAGCCTTGACCCCTAGACTATATTAAAAGAAAGAGTGAAACCAGTGATGAAGAATGTACACATTTTTTCTAACAGAATCATAATGTGCTGCAGAATTATAATAATCTAATGTATCTGATACAAAATTTCATGAGATAACTGCAGAATGGGTAAAAAGTACCTGTTCAGTAAAATGGTAACGATTTAAAAAAACAGCTATTAGTTTTCATGGGCCTATTCCCAAATGCATTAGACCTGATGGGAGTTCAGTCATTAGTCAAAAAAGCACTGTTGGATCTGGTCCTGGATTGGTCATTGCATTAGATAAGGATGTTCAGGTGAAATGTGAAACCAATTCTGAGCAAATTTATTCCCTTAATCAAACCTATATGACAATAGCCACGTGTATTTCAAGAGAAGGTAAGTGATCAGTATTGGTCAGATGTGAAATTATGCCAAATTATAGCACCTTAGGAGTTAGCTCAGAACATTTTTGATAGAACCTGTGAAGATCTGAGGTAAACAGCAGTGATAATTTATTAGAAATTAAACACCTGTCTGTAGAAGTCTAAGAAAGGAAGTAACAAATGGATATTTCCTAGTCCAGGTAAAATTCTACTACAGGAGTCTGAGATAACTAATTTCTGAGGTACAATCAAAGGACACTATAACAGGAAGTTCTTCTGGAGATAGTGCTACTTGTTTTGGCTAAGGTTAATGTTTTGCACTATATCAAAACGTATTTTCCTCTCTAATCCTATCACTTCTGAATCTTGGTTATATAGCAAGTTCAATCCTGAGCTCCAAAGGAGGAGTTTTCTACATCACCATAATCATTCTCTCAAAAGCTAAACGAATTTTCATAGGTGTGATTTTCTCTCCCACATAAACATCATCTAAACACGTGTGAATATCAGTTAATAGGACCAAAAATAACATACATTTTATTTTACCATAGCAGAAGCAATTTGTATTCAGGCAAATAAAAAAAAAAGACTTTTCCAAGTAAAAAGTTCAAAAGGGGAGGCGTACGTAAAATAAAGTCAAAGTTCTGTCATCCAAGAGTATCAATCAGTATATTTACAAAGCTGTAGATTATTTCAATCCAAGTTTTTCCAGTTTGAGGAGTGCCTGTCAGATTCAAAAAGCTTGGTGATTTTTATTTTGCATTTGCTGTAATTTGAAACTTTTTCTGCTCAGGGCAATAAAAGACGCTTTTCAGGGTAATTTTAATCCTGCACAGAACAGCAGTTGAAGCCCACTAACCCTATTCAAAATTGGCTTATCACAAGCAGGTGCTCTCTGTTACTCATGTGCACTGCTTCTCTCATCTCTTATGATTGCACTGCTTTATTCTCATGGTGTAAACCAGAGAATTTACCAATTCAGTTATTAAAACAAACAAAAATGGAAACAGCAATCCAGTTCTTAAAAGATCTAATTTCCAGAAAGAGAATCTCAAGGTAGTGCAAGATTTGTGTTGCAAAAGTGTTTTCATGGGGAAAGTGCAAGTCTGATGTAACATCAAATGTGAAAGCAAAACCCTCCAGGAATAGCAGAGGGGAGGGAAGCTGAAACAAGGATGGATGCTCTGTTGACATCTGGTTGAGTGAAGAAGAGATAAATAGAAGGTACCAGTCACTAGGCCGGAAGCAAACTTGTTTTAGATACACTGGGATATAGTATGAGAGATTTCTGTTAAGAGGGAGTCATATTTGTACAAGGATTTGTACAAAGGTCTCTTGAAAGATATGAGACAGAAAAATCTCTTTACAGGAATTCTGTAGTTGGAGAGGCAGGAGAAGAAACTACTTGTGAACATCATTAGAGATGGAAAAGTGCCTAGTTTCAGTGCTGTGTGTGTGTTTCCAAGGGCTGAAATAGTAAAAACAGAGCTGCAGGAGTTTCTTAGTGTGGCTAAAAGGGTAAGGAATGGCAGGAGGCAAAACTACTTGGTGTGACCAGCTCAGGAGATACTGTGCTATGTTCCTAGCATGAAGAGCTAATGGAAAAATAGCTCAGAACGAATCAGACCTTGCTAACCAGGAAATTGTAATAAACTCAAGAAATGAACGAAGATTAAGCCAGGAAGAGAAAAGTAATTTGCTGAGCCTTGTGGTAGCCTCTCCAAAAAACAGACTGCTGAACAGGGCAACAATAAATACTTCCTAAACTATATCTATAGAGTACTATTATTTTTAGTAAAACAATCACTTGTTAAGCCATGTGGTTTATATTTGTTAGTAGGAGAAAATTGCCTCATTGACTACCAGGTAACTTAGTCTGGTGGTGGGGACTTGGACTGGTGTTTTGCTGCAATTCTGTTAAACCAGACACAGCCTGTGCATTGCTCCTGATCAAGTTCTGGGAGATGAGTAGCTGCTAGACCCCAATTTCCAAAGTGCTTTTCCACTTTTAGTATCCACAACTAGCAGGAAAAAGAGGGATTTTTCCCTTTCTTTTGTCATGCTTCTTGACAACTGACCATGCAGTTCAACAAGACAGGCTGAACCGATTTATCAACCAGAAAGAGTTGCCTTCTATCCTCTGCCCATCTCCTGATTGCCTGATCCTGCTCTTTTTTCCGGCTGCACTAGCTGTACTTCTACTCAGCAGATTCTTTGCTGATTCAATTTTGTTCATTAAGCCAACAGAAAAATATTCCATTCCTTCTGCTTGGTTTATTTTCTGCCAGCCCAGTGACCTGAATTGGCTTGTCAAAGGGTCAGGCAGTGCCAGAGGAGAGTGAAGTGGCAGGAGTACATTGCTGGGAGCAGGAAAAACAACCTTTTTACTAGGAAGAAGCTATTAGAAGAGCTTAGCTATCTCTTTACAAAGCACCCACACAGAAATTAAGCTCAAAATCATAAGCAGGAACAGCCTGAAGTAAACTGGTACTGATCTTACCTAAAACATGGCAGGTCACAAACTGCAGCATATCTGGAGCTGATCAGCTGCAGCTAAACATCCGTACAACTGCAGCAGGCAAACTATTAAGTCTTCTCAGTGTCAGTTACCTTTGTGGATAAGGCAAAACTCTAATAAGTAAACAGGGAGGAAAAAAAATCCTGTACGTCAGCTAATCTTTGCTGACTATCCATGTGTATGATCTCAAGCTTCAAGTTAGTTCAAGTTGGTTTAGTCTTCTTTTCCTGAAACAGTATTTGCATTTGTCGGGGCTTAGATCACACACATGGACAGTTACCACAAACCTGCTGACATACAAAAGTTTGTTCGTGTGTTTAAACCCTCAGATTTCATGGGACTTTTTCCTATTCTCCTCCTTTCTCTGCTGTAGTTTTTACTTTTTTTTTTTTCTTCTGTGGATGCTTCTCTGTTACCCATCAGCTCCTTTCCTGATTTATTGTATGCAGAACATGTATTTAATGACATTATACCTGTTATAGTTGTATACTTAAAGGTTGCATGACATAAAATATTCTGACTGAAGCTGGGAAAATATTTTTGGTTGGAACTTTTTCCAGAAACAAACCCAGCTCAATGTCAGGCAATCCACATACATTCATCACTACTTTCAGCTGATTGAAACAGCAATTTAAGCACTGAGAAGCATATCTAAATGAAAGTGCAATAGCTCCTGAAAAGAAAATGAAAGTTTTCTCCTATGGAGGTATCAAGTGCAATGGTGAACTTGATTATAGACAGTGCACCTCTCTTAAGCTCCTGTAACTCTACTGAAAAAAATGTCAGGTGACTTACATCAAGCTGAGAGAAAAAAAAAATCAGTGTAAACTGTGGCTACTGAACAGGTCACTAGCTGTTTTACTTGCTTGGATGCTGACCAAATAAGGGATCTTGAATTTGAAAAAATCCCAGAGAAGTAATTCAATGTGTTTGCAAGAGATTAAAAAAAAAAAAACAAACAAACAAAAATGAAAAACAGCCCCCCCCCCCTCTTGCTCCAGTAAGCAAAATGTATGGAGCCATGAAATACAGATTTCAAAAGAATATTAGAATGCTTACATTACTTTCACTGCTCAGCTGAAACTGAAATCCAGATGTGGGAGTCAGTTATTTGTGGATGGCAATTATGCCATAAAGAATTTATAAAGATTTAGTCCGGATCAGCCATCTATTGTAAGCAGATAATAAGAAAATATTTCTGATTTCTATTGAATATACATCTTGTACTTCTCTAGGCCTTATTCAATTGTAGCCTACCATGAAACAACACCAATGCCTGTAATAGCTGCCAAAGCTAAGGAATGAGAACATTATACCTGTCACAACCAGTGAAATTATTCTAAAGTGAGGTTCTGCCTCTTTCCTCAGTTTTACCCTTCCTTACTATTGTCTCTAGGTTAATCATTTTGCATAGCTTTGCAGCACTTGAAAAACTGTCAGATACTGTACAGAAAATACACAAATATACAGAAAGAAGGTGATGATCCCAGAGCTTGTTACTCACTAGAAAACAGACCCACACGAGAGATACAAATAACAGCACGGGGATTACAAACCGATAACAGCAGGCTTGCTCACAAGTGACATAAAGGCTGATCAAAACCAGGGTTCCAGACATCATGATGCAAAGCCTGATGGTGCCTGCTACATTTCCTCAAGCTGTAAATTAAAGTGATAGGTTTTCTTTTCCACTAGCTGATCTGCAGCAGGTGCCAACATGCCTAACCTTTGACTAACAGCCAGAGGCTCAGGCTTTTACCTATGCCATCCAGCTCCCTCACTTCCCAGCAATGGCTCCGGCTTGATTTTGTTTGCTTTTCTTCTTTTTAAGCTTTCTGCCTGCTGTGACAGGCAGGTGGCTAGAGACAAGCAGCTGAGATACTTTGCTTTTCCCTGGCCAGTCATTTATTCCATTTCTCCCTTTTTTTGCCAGGATCTGGAGATGGTGAATGCAGTCTTCAGGAAAATTGCTCTTGCATGGTATCCCCTCCCAAGCTTCATCTCTGCCAAAGGCAGCTCCTCATCAGTGAGAGAACAGGAGGCAAAACACAACATACCCTGAATAAAATTGATGTTTGGGGCTGGAAATATTTATTAAAAACAAAACAAATCCAGCTCAAAATACCAAGAAGCGTAATTTCTCTGCCTTTAATAATAGAGCACCATAGAGCTGAAGACAAGGTGGAGAATAGGGGAAAAATCACAGGCAGTTCAGTTTCAGATGATAAGCAGAAATGTGCAGGTGTTGTGCATTAGATGACCTTCCCTGTGTGGGTCACCATACATCAGTACTCTGTTAGCAGCCTTACCTAGTGCCGTTTGATGCTTTTTCTTTCTCATGTCTTCATATAGGAATGATTATAATGCCTAGGTATGTATAGGTTGGTTTACAGATTACTGAGCAGGGAAATAAATTTACAAATATTTGAAAGGTGTAAAAGCCATCAAGAGAGAATTATTTATAATAGTGATGGGATTAATTTAATGTTAAAGAAATACTGAGTGGAAGCTCAAATCTACCTAGCAGTGGCAATAGTCTCTCACTCAACAGTATCTCTGGTCCCTTTGTGATTTTCTCAAGGAAAAAATGGATGCAATATGGGTACTTTTATTCTTCATTCCAGGCATAGTATATAAAGAGGTTATGGTGACATGACACTTGGGCTTGTGTATGCATGCCTGTGTGACACAGATCTCTTTCATCTTGACAACAGAAGCTGTTAAGTGACCTATAACTGATATCGCTGATTTAGAACATCTTTTAGCTTGGGCTTGCTTTTATAGCTTTTGTGCCACTGAGGAAAAGGGGTTCTGCTACTTCCTGGAAATGTTTGTGACCTGGACAAGAAGTACATTTTCTCTGTGACGTATGACTTTGCACAAAATCAAAGAAATATTAACAGCCTGAAAAACATTATTCCCACCTTGAAACTATGTTATATTTCTAGTTCACATTCTTCATATGAACATGAAATGAAATTCTTGTTTATATTCTACAACCCATAATTTAGGATTTATATGTGGACAAAGCTTGAATTCATTTGGACTTCTACTTTGATTTTGGACTTAGCTCTCTAGCAAGAAAAGAATTAAAACATTCGCACTTTAGTTTAGTGTATGTGTTCCTGTCTGCTGGAGGAGTAAAAAAAATTATTCTGAATTAGATGTTAATAAAGTTAACCACTGCTGAAATTTTTCACAGAATCTGAATTAATGCAAACATAGTAAAAGTTAAACTTCTAGGCCTCATCTTGCAACAGATGTAACAGAACCAGGACCAGAAGGTGCCCTGGCTGTGGTATTTCCAACCAAAGGAATAGGAGACTGTCTCTTAAACAAATGGCTGTTGGCTTTTACACTGCGCATGTTACACACACGGCTCTGCAGGAAAGAACCGTTACATTGCAATGCTTATCAGAAAGTATGAAATCAACAGAAATGTATGCAGTGCTGTTTTTTTTACCTTTTTCAAGCTACCGCAATAATCTAAAGAAAAATTCGAAAATGCAGCTGAGCTTGGAACGCTGCAGTAATTTCAAAAGTCACTATGTAGTAGCAGGGCACTTTTATAGAAAAGAATTCATGTGACCATTTTTATTTTTTTTTTAGTGCCTGTTCTTCAGTCATTTTCTGTGCATACCTCTCTGGTATTTTGTGTCCAGCCTCAGAGCACAATTCTGCAGCAGTATGTCTGCCCCACCCTGAGGGACTTACGAGGCATGACACTGGGCACCGATCTAACAGACTGAAAAGCGCCTTTGTTTGCCTTTAAGTACCCTGCCTGGAAGCATTAATGTTTTACCACTGATCTCTGTCCTTCTGTCCCAGCAAGTACAGCTACAATGCTTCCTTCCCATTCCCTGGGGAAAAAAATAAAATAAAAATTAGGTGATACTACTTCTGAAAGGTGAATGACTGGAAACTGCTGACTTGCACTATCAAGTCTAATATATTGTCTGACAAATTCAGCAAGCTAGGTACAATCCGTAGGAAAACTGTTGATTGTGTTTGTTTTTGTAAATAGAACTGGTGTACTGTTGTGGAGAAATCTATTAAAAATTAGGGAGAACACAACTTGCATCTGAAATTACTCGTAAAGGCTCTGGACTGGGATCAGTAGAATTAATTTTCCAGATCTGGCATATGCTTCCTGGACATTTTTGAGCAAGTTATTTATCAGTGTTTCCCTTGTCTTCCTAGAGAAAGTTTCAAGCCCTGTTCTCACCCTGGTTGGAACTTAGGCTCAGCTGCGTTCAGAGGAAGTCCAGGACCAGTGAGCACCTCGAGCAACTACTCGGCCGATAACAGTAATGACATTGACCATGAAAACCAGACTGATTTCTGTTTAGTGCATTTATGGAATAATTCTATATACAGTTAGTAAGTGTTCAGATAACAGCTGAACATTCGTGAATATGTTTGTGAATCCTGGCACTTTCAGGAATTTGCAATGGATGTCACTGCCTTTCCTATTCACCACAGTCTGTTTGACAGTCTTATCTTACTGTCTGCAAAGTTTGACAGCCATCAGACAGAAAAAACAATCAGGCATCGCCAGAAGTAAAAGGTGAGGTGAACAGTTCGGAAACAAATTGTGTCTGGCCAATTTGCTGTCTTTCAGACTTAGAGATACCAAATATATTCTCAGCTTATGGAAATGGTTTGGAAATTATTCCAGAGTAAACAAAAGAAAAGCTGAAATTTCAAACTTTTTTGATTTGACAACTACACTTTGAGCAACTCTTGCCATAAGTAATCACAGATGTCTCAAGAAAAACAAAAGTCACTCTTATGTTGCTGTTTCTTCATTGTTTTTATTCCCTTCTTTTATAACAGAAAAGAAGTATCAATTTGTCTACTGGATAATTGCATAACTTGACCTTGGATTCTAACTTTTAGTTGATGATAGGTCTTGAATAAGTCATTTAACTCCCTGCATCTCAATTAGCCAAATAGCCAAGCCTGTTCCATCACAAGGTGCTCAAGTGACATCTGTAGAGAACTTTAAAGTCCTCAGAAGTAAAAACAAGGGACAAGAGTTACAAGATGCAACAGTGCAAATTCCAATTAGATGTAATGAAAAAATTATTTACACGAGAGTGGTTAAGCAGTACATGTCAAGAGAAGTTTTGGAATCTCCATTCTTGGAGATTTTCAACACTTAGCTGGACAACAACGTGTGCAATCCAGCCTAACTGTGAAGCTAGCCCCACTTTGAGCAGGAGGCTGGATTCAATGGCCTCCAGAAGGTCCCCTCCTACTTAAATTTTCAATATCTAGAAATCTAGCATTGTAATGAGGTTTCTTGTGTTGTTGATTCTCCGTTGTCATGAAAGCAAACTAGACTAATTGATATGCAAGGGCTCAGAAGTGTCCTAGCACATGTACATGATGACAGTGAAGGAAATCTGAACCTGGATGCTTCCTGGATGACCAAAAGAAGTAGTAGGCTTCAACATACACCCAGTTTTCCACATCTTTAGCCAGAGCTGTGAATTCTCTTTAAGAATCTAGAGAAAAGCATGCCTCTTCCAGCCACCATCATGTGACGTCTGTTGGCTTCAATCAGAAAGGGCAAATAAAGAGACAAAGAGCTTAGGGACCATTTTCTTTCTTTTTTTTTTTTTGAGCATAGATGAGTTTGTATCAAAAGGTCAGGAAGGTATTTGTGGCCAAAGTAGGTATTGCCCAGAAGAAGGGCTATAGAATCAGACTCCTGTTTCTTATTCCTACTGTCCACAACAGGTCTTTCTTGCATTCGGTCACTACTGGCTGATAAAATTCTCCCATCAAACAGGACACAGACTAAAATGTATATCTAATTGTCCCTGTAAACTTGACAT
This sequence comes from Cariama cristata, assembly GCF_000690535.1. Taxonomy (NCBI): domain Eukaryota; kingdom Metazoa; phylum Chordata; class Aves; order Cariamiformes; family Cariamidae; genus Cariama; species Cariama cristata. The sequence goes on along the minus strand of NW_009602545.1, from coordinate 7,044 downwards.
TGATAACAAACAGCTCACAATGAGGTATAGTGTTGCTGTTTTTTCAGGAGTCTTTAGCCAAGACTGTACTCTTCAACAGCCTACGTGTGGCTTTTACCTGGGACTTAGCTGCTCTCCATAGAATAGAATAGAATAGAATAGAATAGAACAGGAATAGACTATTTCAATCGGAGTGGACATACAATGATCATCTACTCCAACTGCTTGACCAATTTAGGGCTGATCAAATGTTAAAGCATGTTATTAAGCACCTTGTCTAAATGCCTCTTAAACACTGACAGGCTTGAGGCCTCAACCACCTTTCTAGGAAGCCTGTTCTAGGGTTTGACCGCCCTCTCTGTAAAGAAACGCTTCCTAATGTCCAGTCTAAACCTCCCCTGGCACAGCTGTGAACCATTCCCATGTGTCCTGTCGCTGGATCCCAGGAGAAGAGCTCAGCACCTCCCTCTCCACGTCCCCTTCTCAAGAAGCTGCAGAGAACAATGAGGTTGCCCTTCAGCCTCCTTTTCTCCAAACTGGACAAACCCAAAGTCCTCAGCCACTCCTCACAGGCCAGGCCTGCCAACTCTTTCACCAGCTTTGTTGCTCTCCTCTGGACACATACAAGGGCCTTCACATCCTTCTTAAATGGTGGGGCCCAGAACTGCACACCGCACTCAAGGTGAGGCCGCACCAACACCGAATAGAGCAGGATAGTCCCCCCTTTTGCCCGGCTGGTGATGTTGTGTTTGATGCACCCCAGGATGGGGTTTGCCCTCTGGGCTCCCAGGGCTCGCTGCTGGCTCATCTCTGCATCCTGCTCCTTAGTCATGAAGACAGCTGTGCAGACAGAAAAGTCAGCTCTGTACCCTGCAAGGCCAATTGCCTCATACTGCTTCTGGGAAGGCTGGGGAGCTGGAAGCCATGACTAGCCCTCTCCTTGATCAGCTTTTCTGGCTAACAGGGATTACCTCATTGTGCGAGCTGCGTTCCACAATACTCTGGCAGGGTCCCATCTGATTTACGGTCATCTGGGACATAAAAGAGGCTTAAGGAGGCAGACAGGCCTAAGAACAGTTAACTGGAAACAGAATCCTGGAGAGGGGAAAAAAAAAAAATAAAAGAGAAGTCATCAACCTGCAATTTGACCCCGTTTCACTGCTTTCCCACAGAATGGTTATTTACATAAAGGTGTCTTTCTCTTCCGTGGGAGAGAGAAGGAAAGCCCACTAGGAAATACAGCAGGAGGGACCTCTAATCCCATCCATCATATAAGTGCTGAATAAACACTATAATACATTGACTGTGAAGGGGCTATTTTCTTTAACATCTCCTATAAATGTCCAGTATCAGGCAGGATGAATCTGACAGACACCATCCAACCTCAAACATACTCCTATTATTCTCTCTCCTCCATCCTTGGAACAGTCTTTCATTTTGAGGCCAGCCTTCTTGGGATGTATCCTCAGTTCTCCCAGTGTTGTAGCCCTTCCTCAACATTAAGAATAAGACTAAAGATTCTTACTACATACTTCCCATAGTTTAGATAGGTGACCTTCATCCAATAGCAAATACAACTAATGTGAACAAAACATGTTTCTGCCTCTCAGCTAGTCAGCAACCTTGAGGTGGAGAGTATTTCTACTAAACTCAGTGGAGCTGGAACTGATTAGCACCAAAGTGAAGGATTTTAAAATCAACAGCTTTGCAAAGGAGCAAAGGTGGGAAGCTCACCTATTAAATATCTTTACAAGGCAATAGATCTTTCTCTGATTGAGAAGTCACCTTGAGCACAGCCTGAAATCACAACTCTCTGAGCCTTAGAAGTTCCAGAAGGTTTGTGTACATTTTTTCAATGTGTACATACATTGAAACAGCAGGCACAAACAAAGCCCGTTTTCTGCATTGGTATCTATCACACATCATGCCTAGCGTAGTTTAAATAGAAAATTCCAAGTGCCTGTTGTTGTCCTTTACCCCTTATATATGTTAAACCAAAACCAACTCCTCCTAAACATTTCAGTTACAGTTGCTAAAGTACAGTGTAAAATATGATTATGGATAGTGACTTCAAACTGACCTTTGTTCTTCGTGTTAAAAATAGAAGGTTAGAATACAACTTTGCTTTTTGGAAAACTGAATATTCTGGGAAAAAAGAGCATAGGAAGTACCTTAGACTTTTGTGTCAACAGCATTTGCCAGGATGCTGATGAGAACAGCATAAGATTGTCACTGTTTCAAAGAGCTTTCATCATTAGTATTTTCAGATGGTTTCAATGACATAATTTACCAGAAATATTCAAGTAATAGTATACTGCACATATTTCTTTTTAAAGCAGAAAATATTTTCTTTATTAGTGGGCTTCTCTGAATTTGTGAGGTCCCAAGTTCAGCTAATAGGTGTGACAAAATTCCAGTGTGGTCTACAGTGCACAGAAAATCTTCAAGGCATTTTTCTTTCCTAAAAATAATTCATGTGAAAAAAAATCTATGAGTATGGAAGAAAATCTTTTAGAAGCAAAAAAAAAAAGCAACAGTGCATGAACAAGTTAAATTTTCTTTGAAAACAAAAAAGAACATGGGACACTGTTGCTACAAAAACATTAGTTAGTAGCTTTCTTCACAGGACTTCTAAAACCTAATGACTGAAATTAGCACTTGAAAAATTATATTTATATATATTTTTTTAGCAATACACAAAAATGAGATTTACTGGACAGCATGACAAATCTGGAGTGCTATTTATTTATCAGTGCTGACAGTTGGCTCCCAAGTGAAATGGTTGTTCTTAATTAATTAGATGGAGAAAAGGATGTGCAAATTTGCATTCATCAATTGTTTTCAAGTGTTTTTTAGCATCATCAAAGCAAAACCTAGAAAGAAAAAAAAAGTCTGACACTGCCTAGTATTATGTATATGACTAGTTCTGCACAAGTCCATGACTTACTTGCATGTTTAAACATAAAAATATTTTTCAAAACATACTTGAATCTACCTGACAGGTGTTAATTGATAGACAGGAATTTGTCAGTGTGCTCAGCTATATCATTTGTATGAAAACCTAAGGTAATCTGATCTGACACCAAGATACAGGCTAAAGCATATGTGACACCAGACTTAAAGACTCCAGTGTCCCTCCAGAATGACACCTTCAAAACTGGCAACTGTAAAAGTCAGAGAATTCGGCCTTCTTGCTCCAAATTGAAAGAACACTAATGTTACACAGGTGTATGCACCTGTTAATGATGAAATCTTTGTTCATACATTGCACAAGAAGAAACAAACTGGCTTTGAACAATAATTTGTATGAAACATGGAAGATTCATTTTAAAAAGAGATCTTTCAAGACAGAAAGTGGGATCTTTGTGTATGTTACGGAAGATAAGGATAAGAAATCAAACTACACTTAACAAAAACTTACAAAAAGACAGTAACAACTAATAGGTGTTGTTTCAAACTGTCTATATTTGTCTTCTAATGGCCAGTTAAATACTCCTTGTGTCTGAATTGAGGAACAGAAAATAAAACACAATTTAAAAAGTTTAATAAACAAAGTGAAATGGAAAAGACACTACAACGGATGCTGCAAAGGATTAGGGATTTTTGTCTGCACATCTTGAAAAACATTCACTGAAACCAGAAAGAGAGTTTTCTAATTTTTTTAAAGGGATTCCTCTCTTTTTTTCTTTTTTTTTCTTTTTTTTTTTTTTCTGGCACTTCTGTTCTGTCTGGAGCACTGAAGCTTTGCACAGAAAGCACCTGTAGACACCAGCTACCTCTGCCACTATTCATGCAGTTCAAATTTCCTGTTATTCATTATCTGATGCTTTTCTCCTCTCCTATTCAGTCTTCCATGCACACCTCCCCCTCCCTTTTTTCTTTAAAAAAAAACCAACAGCAAGCCAACCTCTTGTCCCTTTCAATTTCCTCCTCTACCAACAGCAAATCTGCAGGATTACAGGGGACAACTTGAGAAGAAATTAGAGTAAACAAAACCATTTGATCTATTTATAGAAAGGGAATAAGGAGAGGATGAATCAGCCCACAACTACTGAGTTAGTCCCTCTTGCCTTCTTCAGAAGGCAGGTAGCATAACAATTCGTGAGCTTTTGGCCTAAGGGATTTAGAGCAAAGCTCAAATGCAGACACCACAGACTGAAAATCCTACAGTTCTGTAAAATACCTGTGGGAAATATTTTGGTAAAAGATGTCTCAAAAGCCAAAGTAGTTGCTTGAAGTCTTTAAAGAGGAAATTGCCTTCTTTTAAGAACAATCTTGAAAGACTTAGATAATTTTTTTCAAAACTACCATTCATATATAAGCTAGACTTGTCAGTATCTATTTTCCTTAATCAATGTGTTCTGGACTTCTCATTTCAGATTTTAAGTTTGAAGGAAACTTCCTGTCATAAGTATTTATAACTTTTTACCAACAGGACTAAATGTTTGCATGTGTCTAGGCAATTTATTTCATCTGTTGAAGCTTCAGTTTAATAAATAAGCAATCCATGATCTGTACATCATTGAAATATATTGCACACCAAGAATTGCGAAAGGAACAACAGAAATATAAAAAAAAAAAAATAATTAAGAATAGAACCAACAAGGAGTCACCCAAAAACCTGAAGAAAAAACCATCAGACTATTAAATTCTTCTAAGTACATTAACACTTAAAACTTCTTTAGTACCTGGGGACTGGAAGGTAATAAATGTGATGTCAAATTGTAAAGTAATGTCTAGGGAACAAGCAATAAATGAAATAAAACTTCTATATCAAGTAAGTTGGTTGAAATTATTATAAAGAATAGAATTAGTAGACATTGAGATAACTACGATATGATGGGGGAGAAATAACTTAGATTCTGTAGTGGGAAATAATTTCTTGGCAGAAATAACTTAAATTCTGTAGTGGGAAATCATTTCTTGCAGGTGTGTTAGAGATGCTGGAAGAAATAAAAGAGCCAATGAGCAACAGTAATCTCTGATATTACAGTTGAAGATCCAGTTAAATTTTCAAAAACATTCTTTTATGTCTTGAAAAGTTAGTTTTGTTAAGAGTCTTTTCAAAAATCTAATTTAATTAATTCTTGGTTGAAGGATAAAATAAAAGGTAGGAATCAATGGCTGTTTTCTATAATGGATGTTCCAGTTAGGTCCCGGTGGGATCTATACCTGGATCTGGTTTTGATTATATTGAGCTAGAAAAGGAACAAATAGTGAGGTGACGAAGTTTGCTGATATATTATTCAGGATGATAAAACCAAAAGTCATGTGGAGATTCCAGAAAGTTCTCATAATACTGAGTGACTGGGCAATCGTTTGACAGCCAAGACTGGATGGTGATAAATGAAAAGTAATGCAGAAGGAATAAAGCAAGCTTTGGCATACATACAGAGTGATGGACTCTACACTTACTATTCCCATTCAAGAATGAGATTATAATTATATTAAAATAGTTCTATGAAAAAATCACCTTAATAATCATTAGCAATTTAAAAATTTTGATTATTAGGAATTATCAGAAAGACAATAGAGAAGAAAACAGAAAACATCATTGTTATCACTGATTAAATCTATGGCACAACTACATCTTGCATATTATGTGTAATTCTTTTAGCCCTATCTCACTAATAAGATACAGGAAAGATTAAAAAGATACAGAAAAAGATCAAAATTATCATCAAAACCAATGGGGCTTTCTGCAACACTAGAGAAAGCAAGGCCTGATCCTAAGGCAAGCAGCAGTTTTACAGCCATTTACCCAACAATGCCTCTTACTGTCAAAAGATTTAGCCTCACATAAATTATTTCATAGTTATTTCATTCTATTTAAAATAATTGCATCAGTGTAAGTAACATCTCATTCCTTGTGTCCTGTGTTGTTAAGAAAGAATGTTTATAGGAAGGGTGGCTGAAATAAGTGCAAACTGAAAGTCTTACATCTTGTTCCATTTGGACAAGAGATTATCAAGGTACTTTAATGGAGCAGATACAGACGCAAATCTTGAACATTCAGAGCAAATGGTAAAACTGAAGACTTAATTTGCATTTCTGAATGTCATTAGAGATTTGATCCTCCTGTTACTACACCGAAGATTGTCATGGAAAGTGAGAAATAAAGCAAGGGAAAATTTACCTCCCTAAACAAGATCCTCAGATAGAGTTATAATGGGAAGGCCTCCATGAAAACAGATAGAAAGATCTCAAATGATAGTTAGAGATTTTACATTTGAGCCTGCAAATCAATACTGGGTAGCTATGTGGAGTCTAGTTAGATATTAATCTTAAACTCTTCAGATCTTTCTATCCTGAAAATAAGCTCTATTAAACTGTAAAAGATCCCACAAAAGGACTAAACTGACAGAAAGATAACATGATTAAATCATTGATCAACCTGAATGACTGCAGGCCGTTGAGAAGGAAACTAGTGCTGAATGAAAAGAGGCAAAACCCTTTAATTACCGATCAAAGATAGAAATGTGTTACATGATTGCAAATTTTGGCCATGTATCTGCATGGGGTTATGTCTTTCAGTTCTTCAAGACTTCAACTGGGAGGATACCCCATAAATCTGTCTTCATAATTATAACCTTTATAATAAACTTTTCAGCTATGTTGCTATTGCCTGTGCCTACAGCTTTCAAACTCATCCAGGAGTTTTCAGAGTCAAATGTTTTAGAAATATCATGGCTGATCTGCTGGTATTTACACAGTTATTTTAAAATGTTATATCCTCATAGATTGCACCACACTTCTAGTTATAAGACACTACACCATTTTGTGGTATAAACCATTAATATCTGGATACTCTGATCATTCGGAACCTCCTAGCTGAATTAGGGAAAAAAAATAAAGTCTCTTTTTTATGAGTAGATTTATGAACATCTAAGAAGGAAGGAGTTAACAAGTGAAAAGAAATTGAATACAAATATTTATTACTTTCAGAACAATGCAGAATAACTTTCAAGTGCACCTGGATATTTTTAAAAATCAAAACCTCATGATTATTTAAAGTTCACTATTTAAAAGGACATTTGTACAGGGTGCAGGTGCCCCGGGGCTGGC
>NW_009602544.1:1321-2504 GCF_000690535.1 Cariama cristata | reverse complement strand
ACGTGCCCCCATCTCCCTGTGTGCCCCCCAAGCCCCTCACCTGGAGGTGGTTGGTCACGTCGGTACGAAGATGCTCCTTCAGCCCTGCATCCCGGCGGCTCATCAGCCCCTCCAGCAGCTCCAGGACATCCCCCGGGGGTGGTTCTCCCCCCACCGCCATCGCTGCCGCCCCTCGTCGCAGCTCCCACCGGGACACCTCGGCTTCCAGTGCCTCGAAGCGTTTCTCCAGGGTCTGGAAGCGAGCCAGGAGTCGCTGCTCCCCTGGCAGCCCCTGAGGTGGCAAAGGCAAAGCGTGATGCAGCCCCCCCGGGGAGGTACAGACCCTTGTGGGGGTCACCTGCTCCACAGGGACCCCTCTGAAAGGGGACCCAGGCCACCCGGTCCCCAGAGTCAATGGCATCTTATTCATCTGCTGTTTCCCAGGAGAGGGCAGATGTTTCCCCTGTTTCATCCCCACGACACCCCGAGAGCGAGATGGCCACAAGCTGGAGGAGCCATTTCCACCAGCATGGAGCCACATCCTCCACCTCAACCATCCTCCATCCTCTGCCTCATCCTCCATCACTTCCCTATCCCCTGGAAGGGCTCCTTCAGCCATGGACCACACTGTCCTGGCTCTCCGTGCAAGGTACCCATCCCACCTGGGCCACTGCCACCCCTTCGCCCAGGCTTACCTGGTCCAGCGCAGTCAGGTCCCCTGTCCCAGGCACATGGGAGGAGGAAAGCTTTCCGGCTCCCCACCACGGGAAGGCGGGGAGGCCGAGTGTCGACAGCCCGTATGGGTAGAAGTACCAAGCTCCTGGGCACGCAGAGGGATGAGATGGTTAAACTGGCAGGCTGGTAATGGGTCACAACAGGGGACAGGGTGGACTTGCAGAGGCTCAGCCATCACAGAATCATAGAATTGTTATGGCTGGAAGAGACCTCAAAGATCATCAAGTCCAACCGTACACCTGATGCCACCGTGCCCGCTAAACCATGTCTCGAAGTGCCACATCTAAACGTTTTTTGAACACCTCCAGGGACGATGACTCCACCACCTCCCTGGGGAGCCCGTTCCAATGCCTAACAACTCTAACAGTGAAGAAGTTCTTCCCAATGTCCAACCTGAACCTCCCCTGGCGCAACTTGAGACCCTTTCCTCTTGTCCTATCGCTAGTTACCGGGAAGAAGAGACCCCCAC
>NW_009602544.1:780-1277 GCF_000690535.1 Cariama cristata | reverse complement strand
CCTTTCCCCAGCCCAAACCCCCCCAGCCGCTCCCCATCACACCCGTGCTCCAGACCCTTCCCCACCTTCGCTGCCAGCACAGGGGTGCAGACACACCATGGTACCAAGAGCCAGGAGCGCGGGGCGATCCCATCCCAACCCCCGGGTACGGCGATGCGATGCTCGGCACTGCCCTGGATCTCCGGGCAACAGACTGAGCCGGGCCGACTCACCGTAAGCAGCAGCGGCGAGGAGGAGGAGGAGCAGCAGCAGAAACAGGGACCTCTTCAGCCATGGGTAGCGCCTGGAGAAGACAGAAGCACCTGTAGGACAGCAGCCACCTTCCCCCCGCCCTCCGCAGCACTCCTCGGGATGGGGGCCAGAGGAAAGCAAAGCCCGGCTGGGTTTCGGCACAAGAAACCCACCCCACGTGTGCCGGGCTCTGCAGGGCACCCCCTCTTTGGGGTCCTGCGGGTTTCCCCCCCCCCCTGCCCATCCCGGAATCCCACCACCACGCT
>NW_009602544.1:316-702 GCF_000690535.1 Cariama cristata | reverse complement strand
ACCGAACTGCCGGGAGAGAAACCGAACCTCAGGTGGGGCGGGGACCCGGCAGAGATGGGGATGGTGATGCTCCATCCCTAAGGATGCTCCCACAGGGGGATCAAACCCCTCCACCCGATCCGGGAAGAGCACAGACAGCAGGCGGGGAGCGGAGACCCTGGCAGAGAAGAAAGGTGCTGCCAGAAACCCCCCCTCCCCGTGCCAGCCCTCCACTTACCCGGGGCGGTGAGCACGTGCCAGAGGAAGGAGCCCACCCGGGAGGCCGCGGTCCTCAGCCCCGACCCAGAACTGCTCTGCCCTGAGTAAAAGTGACCTGGAAAGGAGGACGCGAGGCCGTAAGGCACCAAACGGAGCCCGCGTCCCTGTACGTCACCCAGGGCGAAGGC
>NW_009602544.1:0-271 GCF_000690535.1 Cariama cristata | reverse complement strand
GCCCCCGGTCTGTCGTGGCGCTCCCCCCCCCCCCCCCCCGAAAGGCTGGTGCATCCCTACCCGCGTAGTCATCTTCCGAGGAGTACCCCGACGAAGAAGCGTAGGTGTCGTACGTCTTGCTCTCCAGCAGCCCGTTGATCTTACTGGATTCGGTGTCCCCCGTACCTCTCCTCCTCCTGCTGGAGAGCCCCTCATCTGTCCCCAAAACACAAAGTCCCCCTGAAAAAAACCCACTAAACCCCACAGAGCAAGGCAGGGGGGCACTGGGGCT
>NW_009602543.1:33469-36675 GCF_000690535.1 Cariama cristata | reverse complement strand
AAACTGGTTTTATCTCAACCCATGAGTTTAGGGGGTTTTTTGATTTTTCTCCCCATCTCACTAGGAGCGGGGGAAGAGTGAGCAAGCGGCTGTGTGGTGCTAAACCACAACAAGGAGACACAAATTAGCAGTATACTGAATTATGCCTGTCCTCATAGGAGAGGTGCTCCAGCCCTCTGATCATCTTCATGGCCCTCCTTTGGACCCACTCCAACAGGTCCATCAAGAAGGACTCTTTCTTCAAAAATCTTCTTTACCAAAAATCTATGTTACTCATCATGACTGTTAAACAAGAAAGATCACAGCATGCCAAGTTTCTCGCAACTGTAATGCTATTTGGACAGAGTTACACCAAGAAGGACCCTATCTCCTCTTTATGTACAATGCATTTCTCATTGCAAAGCAGATCTGCCCGCACAGATGTCAATGTATCTTCTTAGCTACCACTTTTATTGTGGTATTGGATAATCTGCTATTAACAATACCTGACAGTCCAAAATAAAACCCCCAAACCTAACATTTTGCTCATGTTTCTTAGTTCCTTCAGGTAAGTACATCTCTCTGGAAGATTTATGTCTGACAAAGATGAGTATTTTTAACTAATTTCAGAGCAAAATGGTATGTCTCAAAGGAAATTCAATTCTAAACTCATTTATCTTAACTCATAACTCAGAATTACCCCATTGAAATAAATTATTTGGCATAGGACATAGAATCACTAAGCAGCTCAAGGAACGATGTAGGGTTTGGGGAGGATTTGAGGAAGAGAAAGAGTTTACGTAACAACAAGCATCAGCCTGTGATATTATAAAAGAAAATTCATAAACCGTGGTGCTCTTATGATACCTGAGAAAATAAAGTTAGCATTTGTAAAAGACACTATCAATTTCCAAATGTTTTCTTCTGTGTATTTCACAGAACAAAATTTCTAACAATACATAAAACTAAGGCAAAAAGGGTCTAAGGAGGACAGCACTATTGCTAAGGATGTTCAGAGAACATCCAGTCAGGGTTAGCAGAATACAAGATCCTTTACCCCAGTGATAAAAAAGGAGAGGGGAAAACCAGCTCCTGACCAGGTTCCCTCATGACCGTGCCTGCCTCAGCAGCCTCAGCTCCCATGCAGCTCTTCAGCCACACACTACTCTGACAATCTGCAGAGCCTCCACTTCCCAACACAGTCTTTGAACTACAATTCTGGTGCATAAAATGCAAAGAATAATGGTGATAGCATGATACATACCTGCTGAGTACAGAGAGCTGCATGGCTAAACTTAATCAGCATTTCAAATGTATCAAACAATCCTATGTTTTCACTGTGTAAACCATCTGCAGAAAGAAGTGCCACAGCAGGTAAGGAATGTCTTAAATATGTTTCAAAGTTATTAGTACATACTACCTTTACTACACTACCTCCCTTTCCCCACGTTATAACAAGCAAAGTTACTTCAAAGTGTATCTGGTTTAGTTCACTTACCTACAGAAACTCTTCCTTCACTTCTCTGCACCCTGACATGATGACTGGAAGGGTCGCCTTCATAGTAAAGACAGCATATGCTACGTCAACATTCTTGTGTAATACCTCTCAAAAATTATAAACACCTGAATTGTGAACTTATCTCAAATTATTCAGAAAACAATTTACTCTAAAACAAACCAAAGCCAGTGAAATTTTAGGAGACCTACTTTTACTTACCTCCTGAAAAAAGTTTGCAACAAAAGAGCTAAAAGGGGTAAACTATGTTCATTAGTTCTCCTAGATGGACATTTGTTTAGTTTGGAAAGGGACTTTTTATCAATTCAGAATTCTGCCTGTGAAAAGGCCAGAAGGGACTCTTGGGATCCTTTGGCTTTTGCTCTGCACTCAAATCCACAGGGAGACTGTCCCAATATCAAATTGATACTCAAACATTTTAGCTTTTTGTCCTCAGGGCTCCACCTAGGACCACAGTTCCTTTGGTCTGGAAGACTTGATCATTGGACGCATTATTATCAGTCAGGTCTCCTCTTATGGTCCAGCTACCTCAAGATAAAGGCCCTGCTGTTTAAAATCTAACCAGTATCCTGTTTGCATTATGCATGGTAAATCTTCACTGAGCTCAGCCTGCATGCAGTAAAGAGGTTCTGAACTCTAATTAGCACAGAAAGCAGTTTGATACTTACTAGTACTTATTATAGCACATAAGCAAGTACTCATCTCAGAGGACAGATGATTCAGACTGTGGGTTCATCAGCTCCTACCTCCCCTCCGTAAAACTTGGCTGCAGCCTCACCCTTGAGCATGTCACACAGAGCCCATGATGCTTCACTAAGCTTGGAAGATCCTGGGAAATCCTGGACAGTTGCCTATGGCAAGCAAAGGCTCATCTGCTAATTTTGTTCCTTCAACACAAACGCTATCTATGATTTCTGTTATACACACAGTATCCTCCCTGCACTCTCTGGATTTTACAAAGCTAACAGTAATTCCATTTTGCCATGAGAGGAAGGAAAGGAAAGCATCGTTATTAGACTGTGTTAAGTGCTCTGCTAACAGGTAAATGTAGGCTTGATCTAGCTATTAGTGGAAATGGGTAAAACTCTCCCAGACAGCATCGATAAATGCTTTGATATGTGTATTTTAAAACAGTATTGCCAGACTATAAAAGCACTGTTTATCAATGAACTATATTATGCTTAAAAATTCCATTATATGTGTTTCAAGGGAAAGAAATTTCACTACTAAAATGTTTCTGAGGTACAAATATCTCATCCCCAGTTCTTTCAGAAACTACAAACAAATAATTAGCCCTTCTGAACTCCGGAGTCTGTAGCCTGTAGTTAATGTGATGTTACTAATGCATTTATAAACACTAGGCTCCAAAGCCAACACTGAGATATTCCATCATAATTTAGATCTCTCATTAACTTCACCACCCTGACCAACATGCTGTCACTGGCAGTGTTTGACAGTTTACATTACCTGCAGACATGAGTTCGTGTCAATTCAATTAAGAAAGATTAATTCCAGAACTGACAATGCATAAATATTTTTAAATTACACCTGGCCCTGTTGGCAGTGCTTACTCCAAGACTGACTTTAGAAGAGAGAACATGTCTTTAGCCTCCTGGGCAGAAAGGGAAACTAGAAGGAAGGTGAAAGAAAGAATTTATTGTGAATTCAGTATTCCATCATACTGTCCAAGTCTGTCTTTTTTAATCCCCCC
>NW_009602543.1:11836-33438 GCF_000690535.1 Cariama cristata | reverse complement strand
CCCCCCCAATAATTAAACAAGCTTATCTCTCATTGTCTGTTACAGAATGAAAGGAAATGGCAAAGATTCGATTCAAACAGCCACTGCCAGAAAACTGTCAGTGACATCTTTATGACGATCATTTGCTGACCATTTTAGGTCTAATTTGAGTACATTATTGCTTTGGAAGGCATTTAGATACCATGGTGATAGACACCATATGAGAATGTAGATAGATAACATTTGACATTTATCTTCATGAACAAAGATCTGGGTAACTCCCCACTGATTGCACTTATGATGAGTGAACATAAATGTCACATCAGACTAAGTCATCTCACATTCTAGTGAAACACTCTTACTCTTGGCTCTGGTGTGTAAAAATATTTAGCTTCAGTGCATACAAACAGGCTTAACTAGGTAAACACCAAGCACAAGGTGATAAAATGATTTGCTCACTGTCATCAAACAGGTCAGGAGCCAGAGGAGCCAGATCTATTAAATTCTCATCCAAGGTTTAATCTACTGGAAAAAACTTTCTCCAAGATTTCAATGTAACAATTACACAGCCATTGCCCGAAAAGAGCATTTTAAAAAGCAAAAAGTCACTACCACTATAGCCAACTCAGTGCCATACCCAAATAAATAAGCTCTGTTGTGAAAGAGTGCAGTCCCACATGAGCACCACTAGTACCCTGCTTTCAGGACCAGAGCCTCATCTTTGTCCTGAGTTATGCTGAACTATGCAGATGCACCAAATTCAGTGATACTAACATTGGCTGATGGTAAACAATGCAGACATCCTTAGTGCAACAGGAGTGGGAATCTCTACTAAAACACAAACTGGGAGTACAAGACAGAGCATTCAGCTAGCAATGGGAAAGGCAGAGAGAGGTAACACGCTCCTGCCGTTTTCAGGCTGATGGTTCGTCCCACGGACCATTTCTTCCATCCTATTGAGTGCGCTTGGTATTAGGGTTAAATGGGACAAAAGCAGTCACAGAATCCAAAACCATCTGACAAACATTCAAGACTCTGATGTTTAGACACAACTTTTCTAATTTTTCTGCACCCACTGGCTGAAAAGATGGATTGAGTGGCTTGCAAGGTACCTTAAACTCATCAAATTTGAGTAGTTCTGTACTAGCCAATATGAGGCAGCATAAAAAAATAGACAAATACAGCAAGAAAAACCAAACCCAGAAAGTAATCATGTTTTCAAATCCCTTCTGAGGTATAGGTTTGAGCAGATACTAAAACACTGACCCAATTCAGGGTTTTAGCTTGTTTTCCTAAGAAACAGAGGCTTATGCCACTGTACAGTTTGATCATCTCTCTCTCATCAGTCCTTCCCTAACAAGGCTCGAAGTTGCTGGCCAGGGTCCATTTCACACACACATGAGGCTTCTAGATGACCAGCAGCACATAAGAAAATTCAGGATGGATCCAATAAAAGCGTAATTGCTTTCATGTTGGACAGCAGGTCGGTCTTATTCTTAGGTGCCTCTATTCCCTATGAAGTGTACACAGCAAAGTAGATGACACAAAATCAAAGCCAAAGTAGTCAGCACACGGAGCAGCCTACACCTGACCAACAGAGAAGCACTCAGGGCAGGTATGTCTGAAATTCACCCTCTGTAGGGCTTAGCTTTCTTTATAGAACTGAAGCCTCCTCTGTGGATAGAGAATGACATCACGACTGATGCTTAACCCGCTCAACATGAAGTTGTAGCCCTCGAGGCCTGTTGTTCATTTTATCCAATGATTATCTTCTGTAAAGATGGTGCGCTCTGTTTTTTTCTAAATATTTTATTTTAAAAACCTGGATTGTATTTGTAAGAGTATTAATTGTTTGCCATGACCGTTATCATAATGTATGCGAACAACATGTCTCCAGATTCTGTCATCAGCTTACAGGGGAACTTTCAGTTCTGGTTGGAATTTTTTTTTTTTTCCCAAAGGCTGATGACTTTTAGGATGTATCAGGAGAAACAAAATGTTTCAGAGGCTAAACCTTTTCCAAGTGACTTCAGGATTAAAAGTCCAAACACAAATGCCAAAACCCAAACAAATAAAAAAACCCAAAGAAAATAAAGAAATTGGTCTCAAATGACGCCAAGGCAGCATTAAGTCTTTTCACATATTCAACCTCACACCTCCCAAAAAACCCTAACATGGGGTGGGGAAGAGTAGTCCATGTGTGACTACAACAGTGGGCCTCTCTAAAAACCAGAGATGCTTAAAGTGTCTGGAAAACAAGCTATATACACACACATTACAGTTCTTTCTTACCCAATCAAGCTTTACTATAACATACTACATCTGGCCTGGTCACCACACATATCAAAGCTATTTTCACCAGACTCTGTTGTCCTGACAAAGGCATCCACCTGTGGGTTTCCTGGTTGTCGTGAACATAGACTTGGCCTTTTGAGCACTGAAATTCATTAATCTTAGCAAAGCAGAGAGAACTACAGCTGAATACAATTTATTTGAAGGTCCCTCATTAGAGCAAGATTTAATGCACTCATATTCTTAATTCCAGAAGTTCACTAAAGAAATCTGGACTTACTGAAATTTTATGAAAATAGATTTGAAAACAAGAGCACCTACACAATAGATAGTGCCCAGTCATTAGAAATATGTAGTTATATTAGGGAAGAAAAACAGAATTAAAAACATCACTGCAATCCTAGGAACTGCTGTTACTCTGTTGAAACGACATTTCTCACGCAATGGGAAAAGACAGTCACAAACCGCAGTGAATCCATACAGGACAATGCTTCAGCTGCATGGAAGTTACTAGCCCAGGGAGACACACTACAGGAAAACAGGTGACATTTTTTAGTTCAGCCACCTATTATATAATTTCATATTCTTTCATCTAATCTCCTGGTTTAATAGAACAGTTACTTCACAATCAGAGCTAAATGATGTTGAATTTCAAATGTCTCTAATTAACCAATTTGTAAACTAACTTGCTATTTTCTCCCATCTCAGCTTCAGAGGAGATGTGTTTCAGATAGAATAAAATTTTAATGGTACTCATTGATTACATCTTTTGGCTTAATTTTTAGTGTAGGTGGTTTGGTTTTGTTTTGGTTGGT
Organism: Cariama cristata; assembly: GCF_000690535.1. NCBI lineage: Eukaryota > Metazoa > Chordata > Aves > Cariamiformes > Cariamidae > Cariama > Cariama cristata. Next base: position 30,352 of record NW_009602543.1, on the reverse strand, counting down.
TGGTTTTTTAACTAGAGGACATTATTTTTCTTTTTTAAAGCCAGGTTTTCTTCAAAACAATCTCCTCCAGTAGTGGGACAACAAGTGTGGGATGCAATGGAAAAACTGTTGAGGCAATTTTTAGAGGGAAGTCAGTATAAATCTATTAAAAAATCTGTATTAAAAAAACAACTTTCATTTTTATGTGAGAACACATTCTCTATTCTCAGTCTTTCTTCCTTTCTAACACAGCCATTTTTAGACAGCTGGCTGGCCTACCTCTCCCTGGAATACTGCCTTAGCTGGACAAGAGCCAGCACCATCACTTGACGTCTCAGGAAAATGAGGGGGGCTTACACTATGATTTCTGTCAAGGATCAACAACAAGGCAAAACTTGCATCTTTCGGTAGTTGAAAACCTGCTGTTCTGTGCTTTGGGCCAGAAGTCTTGACTCATACCAAATTTGTCCTACTGCTGGTAAAGTAGAACAGCTGATAAATCTCTTCGATTTAAAATCTTCTTAAGAAGTTTCCTGTTTGGTTTTTTTAAGGACTTCTGAATTCCAAACCCTTTCACATGCAATTTCCACTCACACTGCTCTCTCCATTGCATAGTCTGTTTTTTCATACAGAAAATAAGTGATTAAAATAAAAATTAAAAAAAAAAAAAAAAGACAGCATGAGTGCAGCAGCAGCAAACTATGTCAAAGACTTTGGATTTAAGCCAGTTCACAGATCTCAAACTTAGAGCTGAAATACGACTTTCCCAGTCTAGCTCTTCGGTTCATTTCATAATTGTTCTGAAAGTAATAACGTTTGCTCCATTAACAGTTTGATAAAAATAACACTATTCTGAAAATTATGAACTGGGGACACTGAAAAAAGAACTTTCTTTTTTTGAGAGTGCATTCAGTGAGATTATGAAATAAATCATGAGAAGCAACTGAAGAACACTGCAGTGGCTGTTAGCCTTGGGTCCAGCTACCAGTATTTCCTGACATACTGCATTATTTTTTTAAATTAGATTAGCTATAGAGACAAATGGCAGCTAAAATAACAAGAACGGAATGACTTATTTAATGTTCTCCTCCTCTGCAAATAATCTGCCCTGTCAAGGTGTTTGAATTGCAAAAACTAGTGTCTGCATTCTTCTTTAGCCACTCTGTAACCACAGAGGACATGGAAGCCCACTGCACTTTCCTCATTAGGAACTACAGCATCCTGATATTGGGAGTAACTGGCTGTGTTTGCGCTTGGGGACACACGTGTGCAGGTCACACTGTTCCTGTTCTTGCAACCAAGTGAAAGATGTTCCAGGCTGCAATATCCTGGGGCTAGAAAGCACAGAGTAGACCAGGAGGCATAAGGACAGCGCAGTTTTCATTCTTGCTTTAGGCATATCTTTCATGACCACAAAGGAGATACCCAGAGGCTCTGGCGTAGCAAGATCACTAGCTAATCAGCATTTTTAACAAGAGCCTAAGTGCTAGAGAGAGATTCCCCTAGAGGCCTGGGACAACCAAAGAGTCTGAAGCAGAATACAAACTAATTATGTTTTATAGCTGAAAGAAATGTTTGTGCACAAGTGTGAAAACAGAAGAAAGCTAAAAGGAAATTGAAAACCTCATAAAAGTTGCATGATAGATTAGGAAAGGGTTACACAAGAGACAACAAGCCATGTGTGTGCAATTAAAGAAAATACCCAGTAGCTGCAGAAAGCAGCTACAAAATAGAGTAGCTGCATAAAGCATCAGAATGGGCAAAACAAATTAACAAAAAAGGGCAAGCAGAAATAAATAAAAATGTCCTTCCTCCCTTTGTATCCCATTTTTCTAACTTGTAAGATCTTTACTGCTACCTTCTTATGTGTGTCTAACACCTATAGCACAAACTTTCAGACACTACAGAAATAAATAAATATTTCAAGAGCATCACAGCATAGCCTGCAGCAGATGGTGCACTATCAGAACAAAGAAAGTACTGAAAAGCTAATACATTTAAGGTATCTTATATTTTGGTTTTGTCATGGAGGGGTGGTTTTGTTCTGACTCTCTTTGAGAAAGAATATTGTCTACATTACTACATGAGCAGCCTCTGCATCAGGCAACAGAAGACCTCCCTCTGAGATGTTTAGACCCCTCTATGTTTTCCTGAGTCAACCCAATATGACCACAGGGAAATCTAAGTTCCCTAAAAGAGAGGCCATGAATGACATCAAACAGCATACTTCACTGCTAGCTTTGAAAGCAGCTATTTAAATTCTGTATAGGCTTTATCCTAATATTAGGTTTTGGTAAAGATATTTTTTTTTCTTTTTTACTATTAATGAATGCCTTCAGATAACCTTTTGTATTTACTAGTTTTTAAAGTCTCAAAAACATTACAAAGTCCCTTACATTAATACTGTCCCTCAAATTTTAAACCAGTTTCTCGTCTGCATGAGCCATATCTAAGTAGCACCTTCCAAACACAGATGATCTTTGTAATTTTTTTAAAAGTCCATTCTAGATTATGTTAAGATAACCAGATTTTGCTGTTCTTTAAGAATAAGAAGAAAAATAGGTCTACCCTGTTCCTTGTACTTTTCAGTTTTGCATAATTTGCCTTTTAAACTGCGGACATTTTCTGTGTTTCTAAAACATGCCAGAGCAAGAGTCACACGTCAATAGCTGCATTAATATATCACACTGATTAAATAATGCTAAAAGACCTGGCCTAAAATCAAATAGGCAGGAAATTAAAAGTTATATCTGACACTTCAACTCAAACCACTGAAAAAAAGGTTAAAATTACAAAGATTTTTAGCTATGAAATTCATCTGAGAGACTGAAGAGTGAGACAGAAGGTGGTAGACTATCTGCAAGTTGTGCCATCAGACTCGCCTAAATAGTTTACCAGTAACCTGGAGAGACAACAGAATACAGGACAACACAGGATGCCGTAAGCATACTCAGGGGTTCGGCAGGTGGCACCACTCCCACCACGTGCCCCCTTTGGCTTTGGAGCATTCTGAACCCTACACTCAGCTACAAGAGGCACAGCAATATTCCTGATCACTTAGATCATTAAACGTTTCAGGGCATTTATCAGGGTAAACTGTATCGATTCCACTGGACAATTCTACTCATTCTTCAACTCTCCTTATGCTCCACAGAGTGCACATGTTTCATTCCCTTTCTTGGAAATGGCATGGTTCCATTTTAGGAGCAGATGAAGTGATTTCAAATGAATTTATAAATCTCTTCCAACTGAAAAACATTGTCCTAATCCATCTCTTCAGTAATTTCTCAGTCTGATGTATTTCAATGTTGTTGAAAGGTACCTCCAAAACCTGCTAAATTTCAGCTGTTCTTAGAGAAACAAAAACAGTAACTAGAAAATACAAGGAGACTGGCAGACCTCAAACCTGCTCCGTCTAGAACACCCCAAGAGAGATTCTTAAATTAGCTGGAGCTCTCTAAAACACTACCAAGTCATCCTTGGATTCAGTGAGCCAGAGATTTGGAAAGCAGTGATGACCAATGAGCTTGTGCTCAATGAATATCGAAAAGGTCTGGTAATTATCCAACCACACCAGTACCAAGAGAGATGCTCACTTATCAAAAGCATCTAAGCAACTCAGGTCTCTATTTTAACACCAAGATTGCTTAGACAATTCTGGCTGAGTAGATACCCAAAAAACAAACCAGTCTCCCCAGTGGAAAGCTGATACACTTTGCTGATTCTTTTCACAGTCAGGTGACAAGAGGATGTAATAAACCACAAGATACTGCCTTGAACCGTAAAAGCTTCATTAAGTGGAAATGCTGCCCTAACAGTTAATGGGCCATGATGAAATATCCAAAAGGTTATGGGTGAACTCGGCTTTCTCTTTAAGTGGAAGACAGTGATCACTAAGGCTTCATCTGCCTTTGTTCTTTTTCTTCTGAACGTGTTCCTCACCCAGAAATCTAGAAGATTACAGACACGTGGATGACTTTAAGCAGCTGCAGTGGATCCAATGGACACATTTTTGTGGGGATAAACAAGAAGGCATGGGGCTGAAATTGAGAGTATCCATAGCTCTCTTTACATTGGTGGCCAGAGGAGCTTGATCATTGCTGCGTATGGTCAGTGCTGAATGGTGTCCCCTCTAGACACAAATCATGACGTGATGCTGCTGAGACCCACAGAACTCAGCATACTTGGGAAGGAGATAGTGCCATTCTGGGCCAGAAACACGTCTACCCCGAAAGCAGAGCATTTGGACTTACCTTCACCAAAACCGAACTAAGATGACTTTAATAGATTAATGATGCAAGAGAAGATTGACAACCAAAGCTATTAACAGAATTTACCCCACGTTTTGTGTTTTTTTTTCGTCCCAGCAGACATTTACATGGGCTGAATACTGATGATAAAACAGTAGCAAACAATAGCAGGATCAAAATCTTCATAATTTCTCTACATAAGAGAGTGTCACGGTCCACTCAGTAATGGACTCGTGATCGTTCGTTAAACTCCGGTCTTGAAGTGCAAAAGAGAAAGCTGAAAACGCCAAAGGGGTTTTATTTCAATCAATCAGTATAACTTTATTGTGTTGCCCGTAAAGCGGCATGCGATAGGTAGAAAGAGTGAAGGGGGAAAGAAAAGTTAAAGTAAAAGGAGAGAGGGAGAGAATTATAGCTACCACCACGGGTCCAAGGCGTCCCTATGGTCCCAGGTCCGGCGGCGTCCTGTCGGTCCTTCCGATCGTCATGATCTCCGGTGGGGAAAGCTTCCAAACTTTGGTTGTTAAGGAGCATCTTTTTTATACTGAGCAACACACCTTGCCCCCTCCTCTGTCCCATGGACGGCGGCTAACCTCCACCTTCCCTCGGCCTCCCCGAACAAGACTTTTGCGCATCTTCAAGGAGGAATGTCTTAGGCATGGTTTGCCTTGGAGGCGGGTGGCCTTTGGCTAGGAGGGGTGTTTTCATATTATAATGAGGATTACAGTATCTCTGGTGGTCGTAATTCTTTGGCAGTTTCTTGGGCATGCGTCGAAAATAAAGGCTTACATAGATACTTTGTTATCAGACCTTCACAGTGAATCATTCTGTACATATCTATTAGTTCTTACATTTTGTTCTTCACAACTTGCTTCAGCATTCTTTCTCTATCTGCAAGGTCTTTTGGTATCTACTTCACCAATTATTTAGAGATCACAAAGTGCATGCTTTTGCAACTCCTTTTCAATCCTCCCTTTTTGAGTGTTGGCGTATTATCTCCAAGTTTCCACTGACAATGTTGAGACATTACTGTTCTTTTTGGGCCAACTTCGGACCGACTCTCACAGAGAGAGTTCTCTCAGAATGTTTTATCTCCCAAGCAGCTGAGAGGAAGTCAAATTGTGCTAGACATACTCCACCTGCACTGAATGTGAGGGACCACACAGCATGAACACACACCTTCCACTTGAAGGCAAGAAATTGGTCAGTCTCAGGAGTGACAGCACTGTACACTTGCAGTGTAAATGTACCTGCAGACTATCACTACAAAATGAACACAGTTGGGTCCGAATACCAGACATGATCTATAGGATCCTGTATTACACTCAAGGTAGACATACTTAGCTAATGACCATAATAGCATTCAGTAATAATTAAAAAGATTAAATCTAAAGTATCATCACTTTTACAGAAAATAAGCAATGAGTAATCAGCAGCACTGTGACTAGACAGGAAACAAAACCAGAAGGTCTGTCTTGAAAGCAAAGAAGTCAGAAGTTCAAAAGCAGAGAAGAAAGGTCTGTAAGAATAAAGACCTGTAACACAAGAAAGAAGAAAGGGCACAACTATAAGGAGCGAGTGTCCAGCAGCTAAATAAGAACAGTCCAAGTAAAGACCAACTGAAAACAGGACACATGCAATGTGTGAAACAGATTCATCCCTAAGAGTCCAGACAGAGAGAACAGCAGTCATATTTTGCAATAGACAGCTATGGTCTGTGTAAAGCGTGAATTCATGTCATACAGTATAGTCATAGCTAAGCAGCTGCCCAGTGTCCCTCCCTCCTTTCCACTCCTCTCCTTAAACTATGGCTGAGTTTGCACCAGTAGAGCAATAGCTTAATAAGAAAGAGGGGGGGGCGGGGGGGCGAGTCTACTTTAGTGGGATTCTGACCTTTTCCATGTGTGACTGCAGGTATGGCTCCTTGATCCTCTGGCAAGCAGGCATGAGTAATCTAATCGAGTCACAGGGTGATGGGGTCAAATCAAACAGTGGAATTCGCAAAACTGGGATGTGACAGTTAGGTGGTCTCCTCCCGGCTTCTTTACACGAAGGGCAGGGGATAGACCTGGACAAAGACGACATGGAATTCTACTGAGTAGGGAAGAAGACACTGCATGTAATGCACACATTATGAGCAATGAAAATACAAGTTTAAGAAAAATATTTCTGAGAAATCTAAAGTTTTACCTTTCTAATTACCTTCCCTCAAAAAGACACTTGAGCAGAAGTGCTTTTTGCTTTCCTAACATTCAAACATTAGACAGTTTAAACAAACCCCATTTTTGGTAAAAACACCTCTCAAAATCTGTGGGTAAAGGAAATCAACAAATTTTATGCAGATTAATAATGACAGTCAAACACCACAAGTACTTCAATGGGTGAACCAGGCATAAGGAAAACTATCTACCAATGAAAGACAGTATCAGCTTATCTCAAAACAGTATTACATATCTCCAGCCAGCAGATTTCCAAGCATAGCAGGACAGCTTTTTTCTTTTTTCTTTTTTTTTCCTCCCTTTTTCCCCCCCCAGCAATTTCTTAAGACACTTCTATAATGCATTTAAAAAGCCAAGAGATATATTCCCATTACTAAGTTTTTAATATCCCCACAAGAAAGTTCGATGAGAATGCAGAAAAATTGTCTGAAAACAGTTATAACATGAGGAAGAATTCCAGTTTACTAAACAAGTATCAATAATATTGCTACTACTTGATGAATATTGTACTTCATTCTGACTCAAAAGCTTTTTTGCCCCAAATCTGTGTAATTGAATGTATCATGGCAAATACACACACATTCATAAAGAATCTCCTATTTGTACTTGATCATGAGATCTTAGGGACTCTGTACAGGACTCCAGTAAGTAGTGAAAGATCTTATCTCTAGGTCTCGTTATATGGGTCATGAATAATATTAGAAAGGATTGCTGTGTCTCAGAATTGGACAACAACAAACAAGGGAGCCACAGAAGAGGGATAATAAACACAATAGACCAAAAGAGAGAAACATACATCCAAGGCACTATGTCAGTGTCCTACTTAATTTATAAAAGAGTTGGCTAGTAATGAGCATTAATTTAGTTTACATTTTTTAATGTTATGACATTATTCTACATATACATCTTCAGTCAAAACAGAGTAGTGGCACATTAGCTTACTTATGTTAGTTTTACATCCAATATAATTCCAAAATTAGCTAAAAAGCAAAACCATTTAGGAAAGATATGAAACTCAAATAGGACAAACACAAAGCAAATCTGTTTTAATCACATGATTTACCCAAAAAGAAGTGTAAAATCAACAAACAGGTCCATTTTCATCTTAACCCTGTAAATGTTTAATGTGAAAAAATGTGATAATTAACGTTTCTATACTCTTATGCTTAAGGAGTCATTACAATCAGCCTTTGTTTGCTACAGAGTTGGCAGCACAGACCTGCTGCATTTGAGAAGGGAATGTTTTAGGGTCATTTAACATTATATCACTCTTGGTGATCCAAGAGCTGCTATAATTCTGCCAAAGAGTATAGAGGGTTTCCCAGTCAAGTTTCATCCTGATTTTGATTATTGTTTATCTCTAGTCCACGTCTGAATAGTTGTAGTAAAATAGAGGAAGTTTTACTCCTGAATTTGAGGTCAGCTTGTAATGAACCATGGTTTCAATCGCATGAACAGCTGCTTCTTTTATAAGCAAAAAGGGTTCACTTACAGTTCAGGGTAACACAGTAATAATTTAAGGAACAAGGAAGCTTCTATTCATTTCTTTATTTTTTATATGTTTTTGAAACATTTTGACATCTGAGTGCCTATAGTGGACTTGTCTGAATAGAATGTAATATTGACACTATTCTGCTTTACAAAAAAATGAACGAAGTGAATTTTAAAACCAGAAATACAGTAGACCTATCAATCATTGCATAAAAGCCTTTTTCACTGAGAACTTCATTTTTCGTAGCAAGAAAAACTATTATTGAACTTCTAAAACTTTGTAACTCAAGTTAAAAGGGACATAGAAAATCACGTATGCTCTCTGAAAACAGGACCAAAAATATCTGGAAACGACAAAAAAACAAAAGGGGAAAATATCTAAAAACCCAAGACATTACTAAAGTCAGTGGGACATAAAATTTCTTACAATTAACCAAGACCTCAACAGAAATAAAAGGGGTTGAGGTTTTTTTTTCCTCCCATCTAATTTGCAAATGTTCTTCTGGATGAGTAGGAATAATTTCTATGAATTACAAAACTAACTAAATAAAAGAAGATTAACAAGGAATTTTACATTTGTTCTCTTTTGCTCATTTGTCCAACTAAGATTTGTTAAAGAATGGTTTTAAGAAGTAAATTCAACAGCCTTTTGGCATTTGTCATCTCAAACATATTATGGTTTCCTATTTTAGCCAAAATCCCCGTTGACGTTTTTTTTGTTAATCACCCTATTCACTTTTGGCAGTGCATAAGTCACCGGACTGGAAGCCAAGAGACCTAGGCTGTATTCCTGGCACAGCCATTAACTTGTCATATGATCCTAGGTAAATCTTTGTGGGCCAGATTCATTCACAGTGGTTCTTAATCATCCAAGTAATCCCCATGGCAGCCCACTGAAGCTAATTCTTAAATAATTTCACACTGTAGCATTGACCGTCCTGTATTATTATTCTGTAAGTTCAGTTTCACTATCCATAGATGGACAGGATGTCCATCTCAGAAAGTCCTTTCAGATAAGACTGCCTCTTTTCACTTTATGTATGTTCCAATAAAGGTCTTATGCACTTTGGTGGATGTATTAGGGCTTCCCCCTTGACCAGGGGACAACCTGATTCATTGCTCATGATCATGGGCTAAGAATAAAGCTGGAGGTTTTAATTTTTCTTCCTCAGGAATAAATTAATATCCCTGTTTCCCACTGCACATCCTTCCTTGAGGGTAGCAAGATGGTATTCTAGATACTCAGTAACTGGAATACAGTAGTAACTCAAATTTTAAGCCTAAAGTTTAGACAGATTTCTGAACTCTTCCTTTATCTATTTTTTCCTTCTCTGATACTTTCAAATACCAAGCTGTTTCCAAGAAGGAAAAAAAAAAAAAAAAAGAATACCTTTGATCATGAGCATAATGCAATTCAGGGATAAACATGAATCCAGAAGTATCACAAAAGCAAAGAGAATTTCATAATAAGATTCCTCCATAAGCTTACAGAGATCTCACCTCAAATCAGTGCCACTCACTGGATCAAAGCAATCTCAACTGTGTAGGAACTGCTGCAGGGCCAGCACAGACTGGGCATGGAAACATACCCGCTGTCATTGCTGTGAGACTCAACACCTGCCTGTTTTCTTCTTCTCACTTCAAGGCAGGATTTTTCTGCTCCCTGGGCTCTGCCAGTGCCTAAGTCACCCCCTCTCTCATAACCTACTGCTAACACTGCTGTCTTGCCTTCGATCTACTCACTCCAAATCATGCACAGGGACCCTCTGCATCCCAGTAGTGTTTTGTGTTCTTATGATAAAGTCCCACGAGAAGTGCAGCACTGATTACAGGAAACACTGATTATAGGAAGGCAGCTAAGAAGGGGCAAGGAATAGAAGCTGAATTGAGAACAAAAGTGTATATGCCATTAAAATCCACTCCAGAGGTCACTGATGACAAGGATGAGGCTGCTCGCCATCAGCCAGTACCACTTGATGCTTCAGAAGTCCAAAACTGAGAATGCATTTGAGATGTTGCGAATTACTGTGTAATATTCAAGATCACCCAGAGCACACCAGAGTCGTTCCCTACAGTGACACAAAAACCACACCGCCGGGCACACACAGGATTAAGCCACTGCCCTCGCTCACAGCTGTCCTGAAGAGAACTTTACCAGTTCTCCTTCCTAACCTTTACAGACTTTACCCTCTCTGCTCCTGCCACTGTGACTTCAATTCAGCTTGGAATTCTCCAAGCTATTCCATACCTGTGCAACTCTGTGCAGTGGATCTGCTCCTTATTTACAGGAAATGAAAAGGTGAAGAGAATGTGGTGCTTTTACTCATTTCATTACTCAGCCATACACACGCATTTTTCCAGTGTCACTTTACTGATACAGTAAGTGTCTTGATTTCCACCAGTCCTTTTAAACAAGATTTTACTGCCAGTAACAGCAGACCACTCACACCAGGCTCTCCCACTTACAGCTGGCCATTTAAATGTATCCAATTGCTTTGCAATGCACTTTAATTTCTGTTTATTTCTCTTCTTTCTTTAGCAAGCAGCCATCATGAAGTATGAATGCTGCTAGCAGTGATTTCACAGATTACCAAAGGTTCACTAAAATTTAGCGGTGTTGTGGTTAGTTTCTTTATAATGTATTTTAGCATGGTGACAGCAAGGCAAATCCAAATCCAATCGTCTTGAGAGTTTTATCCTACCTAGGAGACAAAGCTATGGCAACTTCCAGCTCACCTGAAGGACAACTGTCACAAGGAACTCTAAAACCTAAACCCAATTCTAAATGGGCCAATGTCCTGAATTTAGAGGTAGATGGTTTCTTTACCTCTCGGGAAATACTCAGCTGTTCACAGGAGAACTAGCTGATGGAGAGAGAATCACAGGAGGAAAGAAATGAGAACGTTAAACATACGAAAGGGTACACGACAATCAGGCTGCACCTTTAGTCATCTCCCATGGTTGAGCTGTTACCTCTCTGATAACTCAAACAGGCTCTTGGCTCCTTTCTGAAGTGGCTGAGGTAGGGATGAGCTAATTCAGCATTTTACGCGACCTAATTCAGAAAATATGTAGCTATTCCACTACGGCATGCACTGCTCTGCAAAGTTATTTTATTCATGTCTATGTATCTCTAAGGCTTTGGAACACTTGGAAACTTTCATTTCTGAAACCTGCTGCTCTCCACATGTCCTCCTTCCTCCCTAACACTTGCTGTAATTCACCTCTTTACCAGATGAAAAAGTAACCGATTGGTCAGGGTACACTAATCTCAGATTCCTTGTTGAACTGGCCATTTTTTAAATGTCATAGAAGAATGGCAGGACACACTTCCTACCATACATTCAGTGGCACAACACACTACAAAGAACCAATAGCACAATGAAAACTCTTCAGGTCTCCTATTCTACCAACAATTCTTGCCAATTCTTGGAGTACACACACTTGTGGACACTGGATTAATGCAAGCTCCACATTTGAAACCTTTTTTATTCCTTCATGCTCCACATTTGAAACCTTTTTTATTCCTTCATTTTCAATAGAGAAAAAGCCTTATGGAATCTTGACATTTCTAACTCACACTGTTGCTTCTTTTCATGCCAGTTAGATTAGTTTCTATTATTCTTCTTCCTAGCTTCTCATATTTCTATTTTTGATGCTTCCTAAGGTAAGGATGACTTCCTGAAGCAGAAGCATGACCAGGGAAGCTATGCTGCTGATAATGCCCCTTCATGTTTGTACTACGCATTACAAATTTTCTCTCCTTTCTTGCTATACCAAACTAAGATATCTTCATAAGGCAGACACTCCATCCCACATGTCTCTATGTGACCTTTTATTTAAAATTTAGCTTTGGGATTCTTTTTTTGAACTTAAGCAATATTTGCTTGCATACATTTGCCCCACTCAAACTACAAGGCATACAAATAATCTTTAAGCGCAAATAATGATTCATGTTACAGAAGTTTTTAACCTATTACTTTACCTACCAAATGCAATTAGAAATTAGAGGTATTTAACCTTGTCAGCCTTGAACACACAAAAGTATTTAGTCTCGTCTCAATAAGGTACAGATCCTTTTTCTGAAGATGAAACGTTCTCATAATGCTTTCTAGTTATTCAAAATTACTAATTGTTTCAAAAAAAGGAATGCTGCGGCAAAACCAAAAAAACCCCACACCTTTAAGAGTAAATTCTCTCCTTTTCTTAAAGCCTGTGGAATATGTAATTCCCATTCCCACCTCATAGAGCAATGAAGAGTCTATTTATATAAAAACAGAATCTTATGGATTACAGAAATGTATTAAATGCTAATTTTAAGGTCATATATCATCTTATTTGTACACAAAGAGATCTCCCAAATGTATATTAACATATTAAAACCGATAATGTAATTTTAAGTAAAACGTCAAAATTATATAAGATTGGTGTACGCTTGAGATCAGTATATAGGCTCTGCTACAGCCAATGGTGTTTTTCTGAAATATCCCCCATAAAATTTTGTCCCATGCAGAGCTCTCCTAACTTGATTAAAAGAGCTCCTGAATTTTTTTCCTAGAAGATCTCTGCATCCCTTCTCTAGTACCACAACATGGATAAGAATCAAATGCCGGCTTATAGGTAAACATATACATGAAATAAGCCCGTTTTTCCCATGAAGAAAGACTGATCTATAACTTGGCCTACAATTCCAGACTAGAACCTTGTGAGGGAGACAGAGAAGGAAGAGGTGGAAGAGAGGAAGGCTGCTCTGGTCCTGCTTGTCCTTTCCGATTCTGGCCAAGCACAGTTCCTTGAACGCAACTCTGGTTTAGCACTGTTCCTTTTTGTCTCAAAGTCAAACAGAGAGGAGGAAAAAACAACAGTAAGAAATTAACAGGAAATTACCAAGCTCAGAAACGTTTTTCTGATTTAAGTTTCGGAAGCCTCTCCAAGTGCATTCACCTACTTTAAGCTTCAAATTAACTCCTGGGTTTTGATTAAAAGAGACATTATTTGGAATGAAGCAGTTAAAAGTTTGCAGCCTACACAGAAGGTGGTTCCAAAAGTAAGCAAGATTCTGCACGTGGGTCGGGGCAATCTCAAGCACAAATACAGGCTGGGCAGAGAATGGACTAGAGCAGCCCTGAGGAGAAGGACTCAGGGGTGTGGTTGACGAGAAACTCGACATGACCCAGCAATGTGCGCTTGCAGCCCAGGCGGCCAACCGTATGTTGGGCTGCATCACAAGAAGCGTGACCAGCAAGTCGAGGGAGAGGATTCCCCCCTCTACTCCACTCTGGGGAGATCCCACCTGCAGTATTGCCTTCAGCTCTGGGGCCCTCAACACAAGGAGGACATGGACCTGTTGGAGCGAGTCCTGAGGAGGCCACAAAGATGACCTGAGAGCTGGAGCACCTCTCCTATGAGGACAGGCTGAGAGAGTTGGGGTTGTGCAGGCTGGAGAAGAGAAGGCTCCGCGGAGACCTTGGGCAGCCTTCAGTACCTAAAGGAGCCTACAAGAAAGCTGGGGAGGGACTTTTTACAAGGCCATGTAGTGATAGAACAAGGAGCAATGGCTTTAAACTGGAAGAGTAAAGATTTAGATTGGATCTTAGGAAGAAGATCCCGTGAGGGTGGTGAGGCACTGGAAGAGGTTGCCCAGAGAAGCTGTGGCTGGCCATCCCCGGAAGGGGTCAAGGCCAAGTTGGATGGGGCTTTGAGCAACCAGGTCTGGTGGAAGGTGTCCCTGCCCATGGCAGGGGAGTTGGAACTAGATGATCTTTAAGGTCCCTTCCAACCAAACCATTCTATGATTCTACAGCAAACTGTATACAAACACGTATGCTAGCTGAAGACCATTACACACAAATTATTAGATCAGCAGAACTACAACAATCATCCCTGGTTAAATATCTCTTTAGGAAGTTAAACTTACTATCAACAAGCAGTAACAGAACATGAATTAAATTTGAAATGCAAAGGAAAAAAAAAAAAAAAATGGTCGTGCTAATGAAGTGCATTGTACCAGCCAAGGTATGGAACAAAAAGCTTACAGCCAAAAAGAGACAGCAGATAAGAAACAGAGACCTAAAGAGGAGGTAAGATGCTGACTCCCCACAAACATGTATTTATTTAATGGATGTTATTAACCACTCTACGTTAGCAAGCTCTACAAAGCTGGTCAACCCCTAAAGAAGGCATTCATAAACAATTACAAACCAAACAGGAGGGAAGTAAGCACTAACTAAAGTTTTTATTGGAACAGGCCTACTTTGTAGTGTGAAACAGAGTAGCCCTCATTTTTAAGGTTTCTGAAGGAAACAAGAGAAAATTGCACCTCTGGCAAAGACACACTAGGTGCCAGACTCCTTGAGAGACTTGATAAGATTTAGGCACATGTACTTAAGCCTTTGAAAGCCTCCCTCACAACTTGGTTGACAAACCACCCTGTCACATCTCCAGCAGTAATACAAACCTTTCTACCTCTGTGTTCCCATCAATAAATAAATTCAAGATAAAAGGTGAAGCTAGTGGGTGTCACGGATCTTGACCCTCTAGGAATTCTGAAAAGAAATTAATCACATTTTATGTTTTGCTGCTTCCTTATAAGCATGCTACCTGTACTCCAGGAGATCATTGCTTTTAGGCAGCAAAACCATGCCCTCTAAGACGTACACTTCACATATAGCAGTCAACTTCTAATAATATTGTAAAAAGGAGAAATACAGAAAACACATCTTAGATGAGATCTACCTATTAAGTACATGCAACATTTTAACTAATACAAGGACTCAAAGTCAATTATAAACAGCATACTACAAGCAGGCAAAAAAATCTCCTTGTGATCCGAAGCACAGTGTAGTGCCTTTCAAAAGTGCAGAATCAGTCTGCATTTTTGAGCTAGGTTAAATCTTCATGTGGTGTACTGATTCCTGCTAATACAGCTCATCTGACAAAGAAAAACACCTCTGCAAGCAGTTACTAATCATGGTTCACTACTTAACTAATTTTAGAGTTATAAAAACCAGTGAATGTACTGCTTTACCAGGTGGCATCACTTTGCTTCACTGAGATGTTTGTAATAGCAAGTCATTAGCTAAAACCATATCCATCACATTAACCCAAAACAGTACTAAGACTCATCATTCATTCTTCTTTTCTTTTAGCTACTAAGCTTACTACTGTCTTTAGTTCTTCTACTTTTATTACCATTTGCTTTTCATATTAATAGCACTTTGGTTTAGTATTCCTCTGAAGGTCTGTTTTTGCTAAGAATGTGCTGAGGTAGATATCTGTTATTTTGAGGATGCAATTTACAATCAGGGATAAGGAATCATGCAAGGGGACAAAGCAAGTAAACCTGAAGAAAACAGAATGCAAGCTGACCAAATAAGGGCAATACTGTTGGTGAGTTAGTAATACAAAGTGACAGACAGCTATTACAAGTAACTAGAATAAAACACACAAGAGAAATTCCAGGTTCTAAAACGGTGCAAAGGGACACTATACTGTGAACTCTGATGCTGGAATTCAGACAGCTTCACTGTACTCTGCTCTCAAAGCACGTGGTAAGATACCAAGTAGGGGATGCACGTATCTGACAGAGCAGGGATAGTTTCTTAAACTAACCACAGCACATCAAGCAATATTTAGACACCAAACACAATCACAAAGGAAAAACAGCAATGCCAAAATGTACGGGTGAAAAGGAAACTTTAATAACATTCTATGTGCATAATAAGAAAGAGTGTCAGGTGTGGCACTTCCATATCACGCCAAATACAGATTCCTCAGAATTTTTAAAAATAAACAGCAAACATACACCCACATACAAACATAAGAATGTTTTAATCACTTACAAAGGTGGAGACTTAAACAAATAGGTGCTAAGTCTCAAACTTAATGCAGTCAGTGAAAAAACAACTGTTGTGCACAGGGTTTGCTTTCTTTCCTTTACAACATCCAATGTTTCCATCCTGGTTACAACAAGCAAATCCAACTACCATTTGTGTTAAACCAAGGAAACAGCAGCTCAGTTAATTTCAAAACTGAAATCCACAGGAGAGTTAACAGGAGTTACAGAAGCCTAGATTCCGGTACCTTCAGTCACACTGATTGGTACTATTAAAAAACAATTTAAAAACAAGCAAACAAACAAGACACAGGCAACAAAACTTCCAAGTATTATAGAGGTTAGCTTTCTTACCAGACCAATGTGAACATGCAGCTCACTCTTGGCCCAGCATAAACTTTTTTCAGTCAGACGATGTTTCATTTAGATGCCTCCACTAAAGAGGAGTTTCCTTGACATCTTGACACAGATAAGACCGCAGCATGCGCAGGTACGTATGTGTGCATATGCACAACGGAATGTGTCTCAACGATGGAAATCCCATCAGACTGCAAAGGTTTGTGAATGAAATCCAGAGGCCCCACAGAATATCAACAATGATGAGACATTCTATAGACTGGGAAATAACAACAAGACTTAAAATAAAAAATGAGATCTTTAGCCAGAAACACACTAATGTAAAACAGACCGCTTCTTGAATTGCACACTTGATAGAACTGTTCTGAAACATTCTCTTCATAGAACCATGCTCCACAAACTATGCTCAAGGATCTGCACTGGTGTTCAGAAAATCAAATCAGCTCTAGATATAGCAGCAACGCCCAGCACGCCATTATGCAGCTATTACAGTTTAAAAAAAAAAAAAGTATACCAGAAGTATTGGTATTGCCATACTTTGCCCTCCCAATCTGCCTAATCTCATAAAACTGTAAACTACAAGCAGAAGATGACAGTTTTACTTCTGTGGATACACTCAGGTCATCCAGACCCAGCTTTATGCCAACATATTTCAGTAACTATTGTGTAAATTCAAGTCTTGTCCCGTCACTCTGATCTGTTTTAGAAATACAAAATTATTAAACCAGGACTCAGCTACAACTTTCTTTAGGGTTGTCAAGTTACATAAGGAGGAATAGAGACACTTGATGTAACCAAATACTAGCTGAAATAAATGGCAAGCTTCTTTGTTTAAACAGGTCAAATCCCATGGTCTGCATTCAGAAAAATTTAAAGTGAAGTTAATGGGATTCCTCCCTAGACAATTATAGTAAATTGGCCTCTGATAACGAAACTAAATTAATTCTGTAATTTCAAAGATTTGAAGCAGATTAGAACAACCAGCATAAGTTTTTATATTTCCATCTTAATATACAGCTGATTGCATTGTATTAAGAGGATGTCTGTTTCTTCAAGGCATTTTCTCAAAGTTACAGCAAAACATGACAATATTCACCCGTTTCAGTCACTAGTCACGCTACTTTATTCTACATTATTTACTGGATCACAATGATCATATCCTTCTTTTGACCCCAAACCTTGAAAAAAACACCACAGACTGTTAAAATACTTACAGTAAAAGCATCCATCTAATCTTTCTACTCGAGCAAAACAGTATGCTCTATCAGGAATGAAAAACTGGTTTCACCGAGGCTCACTTGACATAGGAATGAACCCACCGAGTATGGAAGGTAAAGACAAAGGGTGTTAAAATAGGAGTGAAATGTTGCAAGGAGCGTTTCCCCTTAATGAATTACTGGGAGATTTGTAGCAGGCCAGCCAGGGTAAGTCTTTCAGCATGTGTATCCAGAAGTGTCATGGACTTGCTGCACTATATCGTTGCTGCCCTTTCCATGAACTGGGCAGTTTCCTTTCACCAGTTTATTTTCACTTCTATTCTGGCAGCTGTCTACAGCAGTAAGCATTTATCTTAAATAATTTGCTACTTGTTGAAGAATTCATTGGGGGGGGGCAGGGAGAGGGAAATAGCCATTCTTGTTGCACCATGTCATAACAGATTAAAAAGAAAATTCAATAATGATAAAACAGATTTCCCACAGATTTTCCCCCCACTCAGAGGAGACCTTATACATATAGGTATCTTCTCCCTCCCCAAGCAAAACACCACCAGAATCTGCTGAATTTAACTTTCCAATTGTCGTAAGCAGCAAGATTTGAGGAAGCTGTTGGCCTTTACTTAAATCCTCCAAAGGCTTTTCCTTACAGAAAAAAGCTCAGTGATGACTGCAGTAAAAAAATACACCTACTAATAAAAGAAGTGAGGGTTAGGGCACTTCCTTTCTTTTTCACACTACTAACCTCTTGCAATAATGAGGCAGAGCCTTTGATGCAAACTACCTGTTCCTATGTTCAGCAACTAACCTCAAAAGCAGAATTTCTGGAACAAAAAGACAGGACAGTGGAAATTCAAAAGGTAAGAGCAGCATTTAATGGAGATTTTTGCTGAAATGTACTTTGTATACCTTAATTTCTGTGTCATGAGCAAAATTATAATTTTCCCAGTTTGTAGAGTACAGTGGAAGAAAGAAGAAATGTCAATGTCAAGTGCTATTGGCAATATAAAGGGCTGTTCCAAGCAGGAAAAAAAAAAAAGAAAGAAAAAAAAGTAAACATTTCCATTCTCCTTACTGGCTACCGTTACAGGAGGCTGGCAAAGTACATTGCAAAGTAGACCTTACAAAGTGTTTGATAATTTTTATTAAATAGGAGCAAAAGCAAAATGGGA
>NW_009602543.1:304-11740 GCF_000690535.1 Cariama cristata | reverse complement strand
AAAGTAAAATTACTTTCTGGTGTTGCACACATGAAACCCAAGGGAGCAACTGGTATTCCAAGCACTGGTTGTTACAAATTATTTGATGAAAGACCCGTAGCTGTTAAACTTTAATGCTTTTCTAAGCTTTATACAAATTCTGTGAAGTCAGAAGTTCACTGCAGCAGGTGAAAAACCAGGCAAACCTCCCTAGCCCTCATTTTCTCTCATTTGAATGCAACAGTTTACACTGCAAGTTTGCATACTGTAGCCGCACAACAAAGTAAACAGAACCGTAATTTGCTATTTAGAGTAGCTCATCTTTCCAGACTGAGCTAGCACTAAAACTAACCATTTCAGAGTTGAGGAGCTAAAAAAAAAAAAAACAAACCATACCAACCAACCCATTGCTTACATAACACATTCATTATATTTACAAAATGCATACTGTTCCTGTTCCACTATCTCAGAAAAGTTTCAAAAAGAGAAAAACAACAGACAATGTTGGAAAACAAAATATTTTCTTTTCACCATAAAGTCTGAGTAACTAACTGGCATTCTCCAAATAGAGACTAACAATGTTGAACCAGATGTTCTCCATTTCACAAGGGTCTATGTCTCAAAAATATCCAAGACAGATATCCTTTGGAAAATCCTACCTCCAGAGTTCAAATTCAAGCTTAAACAAAACAAAAACCAAACTGAACCAACACGCTCTCCCCGCCCCCCCCCGCAACCTCCACAGCATGCAGCACTTCTTCACTTTGTGTATATCCACACAAACTGATAAACAAAATGAGTTTAAAAGGTTACATGCCCACATGATTATGTGAAGCCTGTTAAGAGAGGAGCTATAATCAGAACCTCAACTGTAATGCCTTGACTGACCTAAGATTTCAGCAAAAAATTAACTTCAGCTACACGAGTCAGTCTCCTTGAAGCTGTCCAACACTGAAACTACAGCTTTGACTCCAGTTAAAATCAAAACCAGACAGATTTGCTCCAGTTCTAGTCTGTTAGGAGTTGGTTGAAATTTTCATGAGAATATGAATTTCCATGAGGATTGAATTTCAAAGAGCAGACATCTTATAAGAATTGCTAACCTTGAAATACTTCCCTTGGAATCTTATGGCATGTGGATGCCATTTCATCTGTGCCCATTTTTTCAATGCAACCTTAAATTACATTGCACCTAAACCTCTTTACTGGTACTTCCCTAAAAATATTGTAAATTACATTGCACCTAAACCTCTTTACTCAATATTTTTAGGGAAGTACCAGTGAGAGTGCCATCTGTATTTCCCTCTGTATAGAGGCTTACAAAACTACTCAAATTTTAAATTCAAATTTAAACTAAAGCCTAGCAAGCTGGTTAATTTGCATGTGTGGCGGAAGGGTCTCAGATCTGCTACAGCTATGTTTGCCCAGGAGAGAATCTAAAGGGAAATCAACACCAGTACTGTGTTATAAATTCTGAAATTATCAGAAATATTTGACACAGGAACCAGCCACCTCTGGTAATCTGCTTAGCTCACCAAAAGCAGTGTGACATCATCACGCTTAGGCACTTTCAAAACTAGATGAGCTTCTGTAGTTTAAATATCCGGCAAAGGACTACATAATGTATCATCAGGAGTGCTGTTATCATTGGTTTACAGTGACACAGATATGCAAGCCAAAGCGCTGATGAGAAATTTATCAGTATTTTCGGATTAAAAGTGAATTTAGCCCTAATCACATATGAGGTGACAAAGGAGGCAGTGTCAGCCAGGGTCCTGTATGTTAGTCAAAAGAAAACAGGAAATACAAAGTCGGAGTACAGGCATCTAGCAAAATCAGTGCAGTCTGAGACAAGTTTTGTTTCCTTCAGAGCTCAGCCTGACAGCTGTATTGATAACATAACAGTGGCTCTTCCCAAATCAACATGCCCTTGTCAGCTGCATTCTACTCACAGCTGATTCAGCAAAGCTAAGGTTATCCAATATTTTGCATTGTAAAAGTCTCTTTTCAACTGCCTATAATTTTGCGACTCACCAACCCATTAATCTGAACATTTCCATTCCTCTTATCTGCCCTGAGACAGTCTTTCTGGACACCCTCAGTGTAACTGTACCACTGCTCCCTGAAATGAGAATAACTGCCCCATCAATACATTCAGATGATAATGCCTAGCACTACAATGTTTGAAAACAAGGACTTGAAGACTTGGCTGGAGAGACCATTATTTTGCATTTGCAGCACTTGTAGAAGATCAGCTTGGAGACTAGGATGAGGAGCCAGTAGATACAGAAAGAAATCAGAAAAAGGTTTGATCAGACCTCAGCAAAAGAGTTCATGTCTGCAGACTAATTACTTCTTCACTGAGTAGACAACAAGCTAGAGGTGCTGTCAGTCCAAAACCTATGACAGAAGTCTCTGTGGGATTAGCTCTATGAAATTGCGTCTTGTGGAAATACACTGATGTTGTTCACAAACAAGTAATTTTTGTATTCAGTTTTCTTTAGAAAACAACCAGCCAATAATACCAAAATCCTTTAAAGCATAAGCAATGTTATTTCTTTTCCCTGAAAATTAGGCCAAAACACCTCAGACTGGAGTCCCAAACTTAGCAGAAACTCTTGCACCGTGTCCCCATCACCCTGTGAGGCTGCTCGGAAAACAAAATGTCTTAACTAAGATCTCTGAAGCCTAAGCGTTCCAGAAAGCACCCTTGAGAAAACTCAGTATATCTCACAGGTAAAGAGGAGGGTTTGAACCTCAAATTATAAACAGCAGTATGCTTAAATTAAATGGAAGAGGCAGTCAACTGCAATTGCATGCAGCTACAAAAGGAGTCTCTCTGTCCAAAATAAGTGTTGAATCATGACCACGGTTAGGCCAAACATTTCTAGACTTCTTCCCCTTCACGTTTCGCTTCCTGTATTAGTTGCTGATAAAAAACATTTTGCCACTACTTAGCTGAGCAGAGAAAGAGACAAAGCCAAAACCCAATAAGCTGTTACATGGCTTATTTACTTAAAAAAACATGTTTTTATTGTAATCTGAACAAGGCTCAATAACTACATTCTGGGAATTAAAGATTCAAACTCAGTGTTCTTCATTTGTATTTTTCCATAGAGCCAAGCCTTTCAGAGATGCTGCATGGTCTAGTGATGGTCAGAGGAAAAGACTGTGAGCCTTTAAGATACTGGGTCCTAGTCCAAATTCACAGCACTGACTCATAGCCTGGGACAAGTCACTTTACCTCCTATGCCTCAAACAGTCCAGCTGGAAAATACAGAAAGAAAAGCAGCAACCCTGAATGAGAAACAGTTTTTATGACTAAGATCAGCTCCTGGATAAATCAAACATCAAATAAAATGTGTTTTCCATATAGAAGCTGCTTTCCTAAAGTGGAATAAAATGTAAATGCCTGTCAATTATAACGATCTGAAAGGCAAGTGGCAAGAAAAGCAGCTCTGCAACAGACCAATAGGAAAAACTCAGGTAGGAATGAAGGACAGTTTTTGAGGTGCACAGACATGGGAGAAGGATGCTAGTCAAGCATCTGGCAGCAACAAAGGTGAAACCATGATTTGAAGAGGTCAGAGACAACAATATGTCTGAGTCAGAAAAGGTCACTTATTCAGTATTCCAGCTGTAAGATGAAAGAATGCAAGTGGAGATTTTTCAGAGCAGAGATCACAGATGCAAGAACATCTAAAAGGCAAACTGCTATTTGAAAGTGCCACTAACAGATATGATGAATCCATCCTCTCAGGCCAAACAATTTCTTATCAACTCTTGATTTTACCTTTTCCTTCTCCTCTCTTGCACTTCTCTAAACAGTCATCCCTGTTTCCTTGAGTTTCCATCCTGCCCAGGAATCCAGTCTTTTAACTAAATTTCAATAGGCCAATCCTAACTTTAATAATACTGCACTGCTCTAAATATTGGATCATTTGAAGAATCATGATCTTCTATGATTCTGCTAAAACCTTCACATCACAGAAGTACCAGTACAAGGAAATGAGATATTCCCTAGGAAACAGTGTAGCCAGGTCTTAGACTTGCATGTTTTCCAGCAGATTCAACTACTGTCCATCCAAAAAAGATCATGGATCTCTTTCTGCTACTCTGCTGCCATAAAGACATCCTTATGGAAGCCTGAGATAGAAAGCTCCACGCTTTCTTTCCATATAGAAGATGAGTCTTGAGCCCAGGTACCTCACCTATGCTGGACCACACGCCAGCCCACCAGCATTCAAGCAAGATTGCTCCAAGCACATCTGTGCGAGAAGCTAACCAGCTCCCAAAGCAAAGCTAGAATAAAAGATGACATTTCCCCTGTTCTGCCTCTCCTAAGTTGTGCCTTCTGCACATTTTTGTGACAGAAAGCCATTCCATTAAAATACAGTGTTTTTGAAAAAAGCGTATTTCCTATACTAATAGAACAGCTGAAGTAGCAGTGTCATTCCTTACTGGTATTTATATGAGGCTCATATAAAGGTGAATAGATGAGAATGCTAGCAAAACAGATGAGTTTTAAAGAATTAAAATCTTCTAGAAGCACACAAAATCCAAACTGCAAAAGAAACATGTACAGCATCATTTGAACTTGGAACAGACACTAATCTCCAGCATGTCCACAAACTTTCATATTTACCAGCTGAGACCTCATGACTTTAGAAAAAACAAAAACTACAAAAAGGTCAGTTGTCCTTGAAGTAAAACAGAGGCTGGTCAGTCAGTGACAGTAGGGAGTTGTGAACCAAGTGAAAGAGCTAGACTCTGAGAGGCAGCCATCTACAGATTGCACAGCGAACTGTTTAAACAAAGAAATTTATTTCCTTGGACTGACTTTACAGAGCCAAGACAAATTATGAAAGTGTTGTAAGAACGGCACTATCCAGTTCAAGTTGGAAACATGTCATCAGGAAGTCCACTAGTATAACTGACCAAAGAAGCAGCTCCTCTGGAGATCGGTAACACTTGTTAAAAGCATTAAAATACAAACACCTGCAGAACTTGCATTTAAAGAACTGGCCATTATCAGAAACCTGCAGTGATGGATGGCCTGACAATGCACCAGCATTGTCATTACAGTGAATTAGTTAATCCTCTGGAGTTTTTACTGGGGTGGGATAACCTCCTAGGGCACAGGACAAGCCAGCAGCAGCTAATGGCATACCAAGGTGGAGACACACAAACCAGCGAGGAGTGCCACTTTACTGTCTGGCCTTGGGTAGGTCCACAGAGTACAGAAATGCACCCTGGCAGCTTCCTACAATAGTACAGCTTCCAAAACACTGTGGTGAAAATGGTCAATAGCACAGAGTCTTTTATGGGCTGTGAAGCTGGTACTGACAGTTCCTCACTTTCATCTAGCCAGGAGAAAATTGAGGTTAAAAAACCACTTTTAACAGTTATAGTAAAAGCAATTTAAAGGAGAACAGGGAAAGAGAGGAGAGCAGCTGAGCAACTAGCTGAAGGCTAAAAGAGGCAGCACTGAAGACCTAGGCAACCTACAGCCTTGCAATACAAAGAATACGACCTGCTAACCACAACTTGGCCAGGTACCTGATCTGATGAGGATGAAGATAGGAAACATGGAATGATGTTAACTGATGTTTAGCCTGCCACCAGTGACTCTTTTACAGGAAAATCGGAATTGCTCTGTAAGCTCAAAGGAAAGCTCTGTCTTGATAATAACCTTAGCAGGATGTCAAAGAAAACACTTGAGAATCCCAATGCAGACAAAACCAAGACAAACTCCTTGTTGGAATTAATACAACTGAACATTCTCATTTATTCTTTTTCTATTGTTTTCATCATCTGTTTCTTTGCCGTTCACAAGTAAGCTGCTACGTATTTAAACACTTGTGTTGAGGCAGTTAAAGACACAAACACTTAGGTGAATCACTAGAAGAAACATCTCACTGCTCCTGTGGACCAAGAGCAAACCTGAAACTACTGCAGCTACCGTCTTTTTGCCCAAACCAGTGTAAGGCTTGACCACACTGACTTAAAGTTGGGACTGCAATTTACTACTTCCCTGTTCCCTTCTGCGAACACATCAATACTACTAAATTATTTGCAGACTCTGAGCAGTCAGAAGATCAGGTTCTTACACCTTTTGGCGTGCTTTGTGTTAACACAGTAAACACTTGCACTAGTGCACAAGCCCATTCTCTGTGGTCTCAGTGCCAGTCTCCACTTTTCTGTTGTTCAGCCCTTATTTTAGGGGACTTCAGTTTAAACTCCATGTCAGCCTCCAGAACAGTGGTGAATCTAGTAATTAACCAACGTAATGACACATCTATGAAGCAAAAATGTAATACTGTAATATTTACTCTTAAAGGATACTATTTGAAAAAGCAGTTCAAAGCCTCTACTGCATTGTATGGGTAAGATCAAGAAACACTGAATTAGTAACGGTTCAACCACTTTGGAAAAAAATGTACAAATTTTCCATCATTGCCATCCAAAAAATATTTTAAGTGTTTTTATGTCAAGTCTAAACAGAATGTTTCTGAAATCACCTTAATGATTTTTCAATCTTACTTGCCTTGCAAACAGAGCCAAAAGGCCAACATACCACTGAAAATTCTCTTCCCCAAATACGTGCAAATGGACCAGTAAGAGGTTAATATCAGAGATCAACTTTTTGTTTCAGGTTTTCCAGTCAACATTTGAAGTCTCAAGAAGCTTGGGAAAAACTGATGCCATTTTAGGTGCTTAAATCAACCAAAACCAGAACTTCAGCATTCTTGAAGCATGCAATGTGCTTATTTTCTATGCTGACACACTGTCCATACATCAACGTAAGTAACAAACAAAATTATTTATACAGTAAATAACAAATGTAGCAAATTTGTCATATTTGCTAAATAATGTTACAATAAATTCTAATAAATAATTAGAAAAGCCTAGTAATTCAAGCTTTCACAAGCAATACAGTATCTATGCCTGTCTTTCTCCCATCTTAGAATTATTTCCATTCACTAAATAATCTGATCACTCCAATTAACAGCAGTCTGAATGGAAAAATGGATTGTATTTATCACCAATATTATTCTATTTCAGTCAAAACAATGAGAGATGAATACAGTCTAATTTATGAATTCATACTGGATGAGTTTGACCTTCTTTACAGAGCTTCAGTAATGAATTTTAGTGCCTATCGTTTTTTTGCTGTTTGTACCTACACAGAACTGAGATAACCTATAGGAAGAAATATCTAACAAAAAAGTGAGTCGCACTTGGTTTTTTATCACTATTTTGATTTTCTCATTATAACCCTAAAATATATTAAATGCACTGCATAGCAATTACTATATGTTTAGGAGAACTCACGATAAGAACAGGAGACCTGTTTAGAAGTTTTTACCTGTTAGGACCTGCCACAATTAATTAGACCCTGAATATCTATATATGCAAGAGATTATCCATAAGAAGAGAAATACTGCTCTTCTATTGTCTCACTAAAATTGATTAAAACAGACAATAAAAAGTACTATACTGCATGAACATTATTAATGCCCCAGCCTGGTTTTAGTAGAATATTCTTCAGTAAAACTCATGTTCCCAAAAGGAAAAATAAAATTATGTTTAAAACCACAGGCCATGTTCAGAATAGGAGAAAAATAACCTATCCTTCCTAGCTCTTCATCTGCTATACCAGCCTCAACAAGTGGAAGCAATGAAGGGCTACCTCAGCATTAGTTAACTCTATCTTCAGTCAGAAATTTAGACAGGACTCTGGTCTAAACTGTACCTTGCAAAAACAAACCAACCAACCAACAACCACCACCCCCCCTGAAATTCTCCTCAGCTCACAAGTTGTACAGCACTTTAGGAAAATTGTACATACGTTGTACCTCTACATGGATTCACACAGAGCTCTCAGAGAAGGGACAGAATGCTCAGTTGGCTTAAAGCCATCTCTTGCCTTCTCTGATGCTAGGCTGCATCACAGTGTCTAAGGTCACTTGCTGACGACGTTACAGAAGGCTGCCCAGATGTGATGCAGCCTATGGCTTTCAACTCCAGTGCCTCTCCTACTACCAACCCATCTCCAGAAGTGCTGGAACAGAAGGCAGGAGAGGTCTCAGAAGATAGCCTTCCTCACCTAGACGTAGAATTCTGAAAGCTCGTTGTACTGCTCCATGATTTTTACCCAGCATAAAGGGAGTAAGGAAAGACTTACATGCGTATGTAGGTCTGCAGCTCATGCTGCAGATCACTGACGTGGCATATAATGCTTCCTGCCAGCACTAGTAGGAAGCTATTGCCACTGAAATGCACTGCTTGTATTTGGCAAATTCTAATTTTACTTCCCTGGCTTCTTCCCACAACAGCCTGAAAGCAGGAAGAAAGCTCAAGCTTGCTGCAGCTGAGCTAGCCCTATGAGTGAAGTATCCCCAACTCCTGGAATAGGTGCACTTGGTTAAGATACTGCAGCAGAACTGCCCAAGATAATGAACATTTGCAACTACCAGACAATATGCAATGCACTCTTTCTTACAATGTGTATTTTTTCCATTTAGCAGACACAAGCCTTCAGAAAGAAGGAGGAGATAGGGTAGTGATCCTAGTAACAATCACGACTCGCATCACAAGCTCAATCACAATCTCAACTACAACTACGGGCTTAGCAGCACAGATTTTGAACTGTTGCAGATGTCCACCAAATTTGACATTTCCTCATTCTCCTCCCTTTGTTGTTCACAAAGAACATGACTGCTAATTTCTTCCCTATGTTTATATCTGTTCTTTGCTGAGCAACACAAGAATAGCAATGAATTATTTCAAACAATTAAATGACTCCTTCTGCAAAGAGCACAGGGCTCATATAGACACCAAATATAGCAATTTTAACAAAAATCTGTAATTATTTTGTTTTCCATAAATGAGAAGTTCCAAGAGTGTTGTAATTATATAAGCCCCCAAAACAAGGTCCCAGCTCTTACACAGTATAAAGAAAAGTTTAAAAAGTTGAACTTTTTCTAATGTAAAAATCAGAAAATATACGTGATACTAAAAAATACAATTTCAGATGATGTCATGTTGGGTTTGGTGATTTGTTTGTTTGTTTTAAACAGATGTAGCCATTCTGGGAAGCCCTGAATTACAATTTATGAACAGTCAGGGACAACAGCCTTAAATCAGTTGTTGTTTCTGATTCCAAATTTAAGTCTGAAAAAGAAATGCTGCTTCTTCCTGATAGATCGACTCTCCAGACCTACTAGAAGGAAGGAGAGATTAGGCATAAGGAATTCCTTTTCATGGAAAAGAAGCTGAATTTATTACAGGCTCTTCAGTTTCTGGTAAGTTTCCAGATTTAAAAAATAGTTTTGCACAAACTGGGTTTGCCCATACATTTTTATTATGTAGTAAGTAGGTGAAAACTGTATTGACTGATTTTTCATTCCTAACAGTCTTATACTTCACGTACGCTTGTAAAACCTGCTCAAGACTATATCATGAGATGACATAGATTCAAACTTTAAACAAATACATAAAGCCATGACCCATTTGTTTTGATATTCTGCAATGTTCCAGACAGGGAGAAAAGCCATCATTGAAACCATGAGACATACAAGACTTCACAATTTATTAAGAAGATTAGCTGGGTTTAGTTTGTGCAGTAATGATTAGTCACTGAATATGTGTTGGTTTGAAAGCCTAAAAGGTCAGGGATCAAGGAATTATTTGGCTTAATTGTGTTTAGTTTTTTTTTCCATCTTTTAAATAGTTAAAAGTTTCTTTTAAAAGCAGAACTTTGCAAATGTGGAACTCCAGCTATATTCCACACAGAACAACAAATGCGCCTTAAATATCGCATGTTTTTTCACTTTTGGATTATATTTGTAGAACTGCCTGCTGTGAAATGACAAAGTTCATGGTTCATCTGAACTTTTGAACTCAAGTGAGTATTTGACACAGCAAAACAATCTAAATGAACCTAACACAAAGTTTTCATAGTTTAAACCTAGCTTTCAGGCCTTTGTCTGGGGCAATTGGGTAGGAAAGTTCTTTATTGATGCTGTAAAAACTACCAGTTTAATAACAGGCAGAGAGAGTGGAGAGATCAGTGGAAAGAGCACCTTAGCATTTCTGAAATACTGCTGGTTTGGTAGTTCATTGAACTTTACCTGACCCCATTACGAAGGCTTCCCCAGGACAAGTTGTAGCTGCATTTGTGACAAGACTGAAGCTTCCTATCTTACTTCAAATAGGCTCCAGGGCTGGGAGTTCACAGATAAAGTTTGGTTTAAAAAAAAAAAAAAAAAAATACTCTGCACACATGAATTCACTTGGCTCCCTGCACTGCTATTTCATTTTTATGTTCAGACTGGATTCTCTTTAGTATGGAGAAGCTGAAATCTTTTTTCCAAAAGGAAAAAGTTTTTCACCTGCATTCCTGACATATACCAGAAAGAGTCCTTAAAAAAATGGGAAAACACAGTGCGTTTAAGATGCTTACTCTGATGCTCCTCACGGACCCTAAATTTTGGCCTGCTTGCACGTGACTGCTATGATCCCTTCTTAACATCACTGAAAATTCTACAGCAGTGTCAATTCATGCTTAATCAATTTTAGACCTATCAACCGACAAAACACGGAAAATTTGAGGCTTTTAAAATTACTTTTAAGACCTTGCAAGATGTCCTGTACTTCAAGTTCACAATCAGTTTCATAACTCATTAGCATATATGAATGACAAAAGATTTCTGACCACATTAGAAGTGCTGACTGCATACTACATAGGGTTCAAATGAGCCTTACAATATCAACAGATGAGTGATAAAACCCTACAACTGTTCAGTCCCCTGTAAATTCCCTAGGAAAAATAATCATATCGCACAAGCACCTGTATTTCACCAGCCTGCAGGACTGGAGTCACTCACTACTTCCTTGCATTGAAAAGAGTGAAAAAAAGCATCCCAGAGATTACTTACACAGAAGAGTTGTAATTATCACTAACAATATTACAGTTATTGTCACCTCTCTGACACGGCTTACTAACGAAGTTATATGTATGTTTTTATTCAGCTGAACCACAACAGGAAGAGATTCACGAATTAGAAAATTCCTAAAGCAACTGAAAGACATTTGGTATTACTAACTTTCTTTTCCAACTAAACTAAAAATTTAACACTAAAGCCTACCTATATAGTTCTATTTCCAACCCTTCCACTTCGTTTGCTGGCAAGTTCTACTTCCAAGGTATCTGCTCTTTTTTTCTATTCACCCAAGAGGATAGCATTCTGCAGAAATAAGAAAACAAAGTAACTATCTTGCTGCATTTAAAAAACAAAGCAAAGCAAAGCAAAACAGAACAAAACGAGAGGAGGAAGAGCCAGGGGCTGGCTCCCGGGCGGGGCCAGCCGGGCAGGCCCACGCCGAAGCAGGCATTCGTTCGCCGGGTGGCCTTCGAGCCACTCGGCCCACGGCCGGTTCGGGCTGCGCCTT
>NW_009602543.1:0-201 GCF_000690535.1 Cariama cristata | reverse complement strand
TGGGACTCTTACTCCACTCCTGATCACGCAATTAACAGGTTATACAGATGCAAATAACGATAGCGAAGAACTTTAGCTAGCACCCAAAGCCAACTGCAGACTCACTTCATTTCAAACACCTAGACAAAGGGATGCCTTGTACCTGCAGTTAACAGTCCTGGTATCTTCTTATGTCACTTGCAAACGGCATGAACCCGCGAG
>NW_009602542.1:0-1585 GCF_000690535.1 Cariama cristata | reverse complement strand
CTCGTAAACATCTTGTGCAAGGGCATGGGCATGGGCATGGGCATGGGCCTGCCACCAAACCTCCCCCGGGGCAGCCACCCACATCCTCCCAGCCCAGCCGTTGAACCCCTTGCCCGTGTTGGGGGTCTCTCCCAGGCAGAGGGTTTGCTGGCCCCCTTGTATTTATCGGATGGAGAGGAGTTGTTTGTATCGCAAGCTGTCTTTGCTGCCCCGCTTCCCTTTGGGGTTGTTTGGAGCTCAGCAGGTGAAAAGAGGAGCTGCCCGGTCCCGAGGCTCGGATGGCATGAGGGTCACCCCCGCGGCACAGGGACTTCCACCCACGAACACCCTGGGCTTGCTTGCAGCCATCTCTGGCTGCCAAAGTTTCTGGGAAATTTGCAGGTAGCAAGCACATTTCCAAGAATTTGGAGCTATCAGAGCTCTCAGTGTCCTGCTTAAACAAACCTGCTCTGCAAACCTAGGGCAAAGGGTTGGGCACGGCTTAACGTTGCCTGTGGCTTGACAGCTCCCCGTTACGGGAGCTATTTTGGGTGTCTCCTAGCTTGACTGGGTCTCAGCACCAGCTCCTGCCTCCTTTTCCTTCAGCTGAGCCATTAAGATTGAGGTGACCGCAGCTGAACTTGGTCCAAGTAGGAGATCCTGAGCTAGTTTCTACAGGTAAAGCGCAGCATTCATTTCTGTGTTTAACCATTTGCTCTGTCTGTGGGGTGCAGGAACTGGGGTATTGGGGGAAGGCAGTTTCTGTTGCGATGCTCGGTGGCTTTGCCTTGCCCAAGCGATGCGAGGAGGTGAAAAGCACCCAAATTTTACCTTGTCCTGGACAGCCTCGGGGGATTTACACACACTGGTGGCTGCTGCAAGGCGGTGGTAAAGAATGAGCCGGGTTGTCCCTGGAGGGAGGGTGGGGACCTGGCTCTTGAGATGGGCAATAAATCAAGGCGAGGCCTTAGCCAGCACTTCCACCTCCTCCTGGCTGAAGATCCAGCTCTCCCTGGCCGGATCCACTTTCCCCCAGGACACTGGCTGTGCAGACACTGTGCCTTCAGTAGTAGGGTGGCTGTGATGCTCAGGAGGGTCCTCCAGCTTCTGGAGGGATAGCAATTTTGGTGCCAGCTCCCCAAGGCTGGTATGGGGCAGCCCAGGATCCTGTCGCCCCAAGGCAGACGTGTGGGTGGCGTGTGCTTGGCCTGGGACCTGCGTGTGCGTGGAGGCATGTCCACACGGGTGGCAGCTTCTGCTGGCATTGCTCTCCTGCCCTGCTGGGAGGTGCGGAGGGCTGGGACAGCGAGCAGGGATGGGACAGCGAGCAAACCGCCGGGGTGGAAAAATACCGGGCAGTGCCTGCAGTTTGCAGGGTGCCTTTCAAGTGGGTGCTCCCGCACCCACAGTGGGGTTGGGGGATTTCTCCTCCCTGGTGTGACAGTGGTGAATCCTGTGCCCTGGGGAGCCTGTTAACCTGCTCCAAGGGGCGAAGCGGGGCGCTGGGCAGGCACTGCCTGTTCCCCCACCCCCGAACATGTGCACCAAGCCAGAGCCGGGCCCCGGGCTTACGGCGGGGGGGCTCCAGTGCCCCCCTCCCTCCCCC
>NW_009602541.1:194551-205368 GCF_000690535.1 Cariama cristata | reverse complement strand
ATGCACCTGCAGGGGGTAGCTGCTTTGCTGTCCACCCTTCCCTAACCCCTCCGCCTCCAGCCTCAAGGCTGACCCGTGTCAGCATCAGGGGGCCAAGCCGCAGTGCTGGGGGCTGGCAGTCTCCCTCCCTTCACCTGACCTGCCCAGGGCTGCCGGATGGCAAGCCTTGCTCTGTGAATTTGCTGCCCGGGGTGAGGTGGCAGCCCTGTAGACACCATGTCCCTTCCTATGGACTCTGTCCTGTCCCTGTGGGGCACCTCTGGGCTGCACCATAGGTCGCTGCCCTGCTGTGCCCCTGCTGCACCTGTTTGCCGAGCGGGTGCCAGAGCAGCATGGCTTTCACCCTCCATGCCATTCACCTGCTCCGGTCCTGCAGCCAGCGCCAGGAGCCTGGCTGTCCCCACACTTCGGCTGTGCACAAGGACCTCTGAGCAAGCCTGGAGCAGCTGCTGGACTTTGGCCGGACACCTCTGGCCACCAGCTGGGTGGCTCTAGGAGCTCCACTGGGGCCAGCCTGGCTGTGTCTGTAGGAGACCTGTCACTGTGGGGTTCTGTAAGAAAGATGGATCCTGCCATTATTGCATGCTACTGGGCCTCCTGCTATGTGGCAGTGGATACAACCAGACTATGGGCTGAGTGGAAGTCTTGAGAGTACCTGGTTTGATGCAAAGGCTAGTTCCTGGTTGTATTTACACCCCATTTATGAACTTCATCAGTTAGTCTTGATTTTTTTCTGGGCTGAAGTAAGAAACCACTTCTGTGTCTCTGTAGCCCAGTGCAGGGGTGGTGAGCCACAGACACTGACAGGGACTGAACTGGCACTGAGAACAACAGCATGTGCTGCTTTTAGCAAGGGATTTGCCACCGATACTCAGGGAAGTCCAGCCACTGTTAGGTACTTGGGAGGCTTTCCTGTCCTGGCAGCAGAGGACAGGGCAGGAGCCATTTGGTCCCCTCCTGAGCTGGGGGTGTGTGCTCTGAAGGATGATGCTCTATAATCCTTGCAGCTTGTATCACAGATGTACATGTCATTAGTAAACTCACAGTTGCTTCTTATCTCACTCTTGCTAGTGTCAGTAAGCAGTAAACTCACTGACTGCAGAAGTGTTGCTCTTATTTCATATTGCAGAAAATGTAAGCAGGATCTGATCCTTGTGACAGCCTCCTGTGCCCCATGAACCTTGCTGAACAGATGCTTTGAGAATACCCTGCAGCCCACACAACCTGGAAGTTAATTAGAAGGTGTAAGGAAGCCAACCAGCTTTCAACAGCTTGAAATGAGAGGCATGTTAATTTTGACTGCTGTCCTGGAGTTGATAATTTTTTTTCTTGCTACATCTTTCCTTTGCCTTTGTCCTTTTTGCAGCTGGAGTGAGCCGTCCTCCAGCAGTATTTGGGTTTGGAAGCAGCCATGGTTGAAGCAGCCGTCCCTGCGGACACAGCTGCTCTTAGATTGGCTGGAAAGCCCTTACTTCTACTGCTAATATTTTCCTGTCCATCTTGAAGATACGACCTATTCCAGTAGCGGCCCCCACGCACTAATCTAACCGGGTTTGTTCCTTAAGCTGTACCTTGGCACTGCTGTTCTTCACTGAGCCCTGATTTTCTGCCTCTGCTCCCACAACCGCCCCCACCTCCTGCCATCGAAATGCAACGCAGGATTTCAGCTGCCGACTAACTGCTGCCTTATATTGTGCAACCAGAGAATTGTCTGTGTCTTCCTGCTCCTCCTTTTCTAACACAGCCCAGCCTGCTTGCTTCCTGATTCCTCCCTCCCCACCTTAAAATGCAGTTTATGTGCTTGGTTGCTGCTTGTTTCAAAACTAAACCAAGAAAGATAAATGCAGTGCAGCTGTCTGCATCATCACCTGCGATTCTGCCTTCTGCAGCTCAGCCAGCACCTACGAGTGTCCAAAGGTGCTTTAAGACTGTGCTTCTTCTAATAAGTGTTATCAGCTGCTTTTTAATGACATCTCTGTTCACTGTTTGCTCTTGAGATTGTCCTCCTCTCATTTGCCTTAAGATAAAACAGCAGAAGAGGTCAAACGAAGGACGTTAACTTCCCAGCAGTAGGAGCTCCTATGTGATGGCAGTCAGGAACAGGCAGTCAGCTTGCAGGAACAAAAGCTTTAGAAGAATCTCTAACAGTTTCTTCTTCTGGTGCCAAAACCTCAGGCAGCTTCTGTCTCATCTCTCTTGTCTATCTCTTGTTCCTTGTCTCACCTGAGCAGCCCTGAATAAGCCCTTTTTGCCCTGGGAGAGGCTGAGGATACCACCATGTTTTGCTTTCAAAGGACACTTTCATTCTCCTCTTTTTCTAATTCCTGCCTCCCTCCTTTAGTTGCAGCTTGTTCCCAAATCAAGCCAACAAACGCCGTTCTCCTGCATCTCTGCATCGTACTTTCGGCCCATCGGATCCAACTGGTGAGTGTCCACAGCACTTCTGAGGTGTCCTTGTCTTTCCTTGACTTTTGTAGCCATACTTGAAGGATCTCATGTGGTAGGTGTGGGACAAACACAACCCAAAATTTGTGACCAGGGGGAGACTGGGCTACCTCGTTCAAATATTGAAGAAGGGAACTTGTTGGTGTGGTCTGTGTTTATGGCTGCCTGCTCTCTTTCCAGTGCCTGGGGGAATCCAGGTGTATTCTTATTTTCCCAGCAATAAATCTTGTGGGGAAAAATGTGGCTGCCTCCATGCACCAAGCCCAGTAGCAAGTCCAGTACCATTTCATACAGAGCTGCCTGTTGTACTGGGCGGAGAGGAAACCCCCTCCTCTCTGTGGGAAGATGACAGGCTGGGGGTCATGTCTGCAAAGCGTACTCCAGGCCTGGAAAAAGGCACCTCCTCAAAGTGCTAATGGTTGAAAATACAGCAGGTCACCTGCAGAAGAGACTAGCGAGGCCAGAGGGAGCTGAGGAGGGAAGGTGGTGGTGGCTGAGTGGGTCCAGGAGAGCATTAGGCTGTGGATGGCATCAGGTGGCATCTTAACAATTGGAAAAACTTTATGACAGAGGGGAAAAAAGAGGCTGGGAATGAAGTAGTCAGAGGATTTTTCTCCAAACTTTGGTGAAGGAACAGCAGAAAAAGTGCAGGCAGGTAACAAGGAGCAAAGTCTTTTCTCCGAATTTCTGTATTGAGGAGAAGGGTATCCAAAGGGAGAAGAAAATGTCTGCCAGTTGCGGAGGATGTAACACAGTGAGTGACTGTGGCTGCTGTGGGAGAGCGAAATTGTCCCTAGCTGGAATCAATAAGTTATTTGAGTCCCCATCTGGCCTGAGAACATATAGGGCAGGGGCACAGTAGGATTAGATGTTCAGGAAAAGAGGCAGGAGGTGTGTGAATAGGCTTTCTCATAGAAACAGCAGGCAAAGCAGAGAGAGAAGTAGTGGGGATGTGTCATGCTGTGCATCGCTTTGTCTGGGAAGGGAGAAGCTGAAGCTCATGGCACAAAAGGCCAAAACTTTGGACATTAGTTTAATCTACCACCTGTTCCCAGTTAAAAAGGTTTGATTCCATAACCAGGGTGCTTTTCCCCTTTTTAAAATAGGAAAATGAAGCCACAAGTGCCGCATCTCCCCTGCTGCTCTGTGTTTGTCCCAGCGCTGTTCCCCACTGCAGCGTCCCGGCTTCTGTCCTTGGCCTGTTCAGGAGTCGGAGGAGAGATGCAGAGCCAAAGCCCTGGCCCAGTTGTCCTTGAGGTGGAGGCTGGTGACAAGGGTGAGGCTGCAGGCTGGCACTCAGGGCATTCCCTTCCTGGGGTTAGGTGTGAGGAGGTGGCTCCCTGATTGTGGTCTTCCCCTGTCCCCATGTGTGAAACAAGTCTAACACAAAACCAGCTAAAACACAGATATTAGGAGAAATAGGCTGGCTCTTGGAGCCACCTCGCATTAGAAGAATAAAAGCAAAGAATTAGCTAAGTCCTCTCCTGTCAGCTTCTCATGACATCCTCAATAAGCCCAGAGTTAAGCATCATTGTACTTGATAATGTGTCCTGGACTGCAGCAAATTGGAACGTGCCAAGGACTGTGACAGATCAAACACGTTTCATTAAGTATGTGTTATTTTTTCTCTCACATTTGACAGTGCGTGGAGCTCTGCTCCTCTCAAAGATGAGGAGGCTGTGCTGCAGTATCTGAATGAACTGATTAGCCAGCTGGCAAGACTTGCTGCAAGCAGGCAGTGGGGAAAGGGGCCTTGCCTGGGCCTCAGAAGATGAGAAAAGACTGGCGGGAGGACCTGATGTTTCCACCTCCCGATCCAACCCAGCAGGCGAGCGAAGTGGAGGGGGCAAAGCTGGGACTGGGAGGACCTCTGTGCTGGTGAGCTGTTGGTGAGCTGCTAGCTCTGCACCAGCCAACGTTTAGGGTGTGTGCCTAGATTTCTGGGTTTCATCACCTTCTTTAAATGTGTGGTTAAAGGTTTGTGTAAGCCTGTTAGAGGATTTGAGCTTCACACTCAAGTGTAAATCCACACGTGTTGTATTACTTGGTGGGTTTGGGGCAGTGCAAGCCATACCAGTAAACAGGTGCTTTCCAGCATATGGACTATAAAGGGCAAGGGCTGGGGAAAAAAAGAGAGGTTGCTTTTTTAGTGCCCTGGTGCATCTATATTTGAAACTGAAACTAGTTGTGCCAACTGCAGTACTGCCCATATATAATCCCTTACTGGAAATAACTCTAAAAACCTCTCAAATGTATTAGGAGACCAGAATCCTTTCTGCAATGTTTTTGAAGAGACAGTTATATACCCTGGAGCATGGTCTTCACTGACCCCTGACTGCCCTTCTCCATGGTTTATGCTCCCCTGTCCTTGCTGCAGTCCCTCTTACTAAAGGCAGCGTTAATGCTTTGCATGGGATTCAGCCCTCTGCATGGAAATCTGCTGCTGATTCCAAAAGGAATAGGATGCGCCCTGCAGCACAAAGGCAGATGGAGGAGCAAAGGCTGTTGTTGCCCTGGGTTTAAAGAGCAATCGGTACATTACACTGTGAGATCTGGTTTCCTTTCTTTACTTGAATGACAGAGGAAGGAAACATGCGTTGTGCCAAAAAACTGCTTGCTTTGCTACGAATATTCAGAAGGAGGTTTTTTTTTCATATGCAAGTATCTTTCTTTGCCCTGTGGCCTGATATATCCAGAGGGCTAGCATTTAGGAAATCATTTAATTTGCTCTGGGCAACTTACAGAAGCAAACGAGACACACTGATAATGATGCTGTCTTGTGTGGAGTAGGTGCAAGCACGGCCAACCAGTTCCTGCTCCTGCTTCCCCCTTGCCTCATTGAAAACTACACCAAAACAAGTGCCATGGTGTTTCGAGGCTGCTGGGCTAGTTTGATGTTAGGACGACACTTGCTTTTGTTCCCAGTTAGGTCAGACTCCCATATAGTCCCTGTTCCCCATGAGATGGCTCATACTCTGATGCTAGCCCAGAGGGAAATGACTGGAGAGAGACTAGGCACAAGGAGGGAAGGAATAGTTTGCCATCATGGTACTCATGCACCAACCTGGTGCAAAAGGTTGATGGATAGGTTTGGTGATCCTATCAGGCAGAGGACATCAAGGGTGATGAGATCTTGCTCACCACTGACTTGCTGACTGGGAGAGGTCCCTGGCCTGAGCTGCCTCCAGAGCCGTTCTTGGACTTCACTGGGGGGAGAGCAAGCTGAAGTGGTCCAGAGCAAATCCAGGGGCAGTGGAAGAATTAAGTAGTGTGGGTGATGCAGATTGCTGTCCCTGCTGCTCCCTGGAGATGGGGATGTCCCCTTAGGAGGCACAGAAGGAAAGATAGATGTGCTGTTAAAAAATCTATAAAGCAACCAGCAAACTGAATCTGTAAGTTAATGTAAAGGAACAAAGTCTTGATTTCTTAGCACTCTCAGCTGGTGGGAATGAAAGCAGAGATACTGCTGCTTTGGAGAGGCTTATTTCTGCTGTAGCTTCCTAATCCCAACATGGGAATGCGTATCCCTTGCTGGTGCCAATCACCCCTTCAAAGCCAACTTCTGCTCAGTAATGCCACCAGTGAGATGTAGCCGGAGTTAGGACTTCCCTAGCATAGCTCATCAGCTACCCTGCTCCTGTTAGGTCTGTGCCTTCTGGCTGGACTGACATGTGCATCCCTACCTCAGGTAACTCATTAGAGCAGACTTTTGAGGAGAGTGTTTTTAGCTAAGTCAAAGGAGGTTTCTCTCTTCATACTTTAGTTTCTTCTCATAATCAAATGCCTGTAAACAATATGAAAAAGTTATCAAAAAGAAGATTCATTCTGGTCTGTGTGAATTTTGGTTGGATTTAAATTAACTAGCCAATTAAAGGACTTTGTGTATGACAGAGAATTGTAACTTGTAACAAGCAGCCACTGACTTTGCTTAATTAAGATGATGCTAAACATAATTCAGGATCTAGTGCAGACCAGAGAATGTCTTCCTCATACCACCCTATGGGCCCAGTCACATTCAATGTACCTTCTCCAACAGTGACTTCACTCCGTGTTTCCACGGCTGGGCTTTTTCCTACGAACAGTTTCACTGCAATAGTTGAGTTTGTCTAATCTCAGTACTCCCTTGCCCAGACCTGAAACACCTGACAAGTATGAGGTCCTTTTGCTCATCCAGTGGCTTTGTTTCCTTGTTCTGTTGGGCAGAGGTGGAGGATTGGTGCTTATGCCTGTTCATTACTGAAGGGAGCTTAGGTCAAATAAGCATGGGTGCATTTTGCTGAGGTAGCAGGCTGTATAGTGGTGTAACATGGTGTCCAGGGGGTCAAAGACAGTGCTCATGGCAATACCTTGAAGATGGTAGGTTGTCCATTCTTGTTCAGATTATTGATCCATAGCATTTCTATCCTGCCCTCTGAAACAACTCCGGAAGGAGACAGTTGCTGTATAAAGCACACAGGGAAGGGAAACTCCTGCCCCTGTGCCCTGCTTCAGCTCCAGCTCCTTTTCTCTTCCTCTGAACTGCTGTTTCCAAAGTCCCAGCCAAGTATCCAGCAACAGTGGAGATGCAGAGCATTTAGTCAGGGTGCGGAGGGGCAGATGGAGGTACGGTAAGGCTGGTGGTCTGCGAAGGATGAGGAAGGGAGCTGTGGGGGAGAAAGAGTGAATTTGGCGTGGTGCAGGTGGGTCCATCTCATCTGACCAGTGACCTTTTCTCTGTCCCTTCAGCATAGACTTTCTGTCCCACAGACATAACTTGGGGAAAATGCTTTGTCCTGATGCTAAAGAAGCCATTTTCCAGAGGATGAGGGAACCTCATGGTGATACTAGGAACTAGTGACTGGTCTCCTCCCTCCTCTTCCCACCAGCATGTCCCACAGCAGCTCCCTAGATCCTATGCTCTCTTCTTCCTCTGTCCCACAGAGCCATGACAAGAGCTGTGGCTAAGGAAGGAGAGCCCAATGGGGCCATCGCAGCTCCTGAAGAGATAAAAAAGGAGGAGATGGAAGAGAGAGGCCAATGGAGCAGCAAAATGGAGTTTGTGCTGTCTGTGGCCGGGGAGATCATTGGTCTGGGTAACGTGTGGAGGTTCCCGTACCTCTGCTACAAGAATGGCGGTGGTAAGTTCACAGCATGCATGAGTTGTCCTAGGTCTGTGGGCACGACAAGAGATACGTGCATGCCTGGACCCACTTCTCCTACGCCTCACATGCCCCACATGCACTCCCTTATTCTGTCCTCCAGCAAGTCAACTCCTGCCAAAACCAGGAGGAATAAAAACTGAGGGGTGAACCTAGCTCCCCAGCAGCTACTGTTTCTCAAAGCAACTCTCCCAAGTTTGGATGCCAAATTGAATTTTAGTAACTCTTTAAGTTTCTTGGGCATCTCGAGAAATGGGTGGTCTTCCGAAACCATCAAATGATGTAAGTGGTCAGAAAGTCATCAGCAACCTCTTTCTACATAATTCTGTTTTCCTACTCTCTGTGTCACCCCCACCTCTCTCAGGCCCTTGTTACAGAGGAGGAAAGGCTTTGATGGTGCTGGTAGCCTTGCCAAGGCCTGATACTCCCTAGAAGGACATTGCTACCTCTAACCCAGGAACAGTTCTCCCAGTCGTCGACCCACTGCTAGTGAAACCTGTCCCAAGGAAGAGTTCATTCCCCTACCTTTTTGTTTCTTGCGTGACTCTTCTTTTCCAATAACACTGCAATAAGATCATTACATGGTTAAAAATTAAACTTTCTTGTAACAATAAAATGAAACTGGGAAAGGGGAAGGGAATAATTGATTGTCACTAACTTTTCTTGGTGAATCAAAATCTAACTTTATAAAAGAAAAGGAGGAATAATAAATTACATATCAAATACAGCAATAACTTCTCTTTCGTTCTTGTTCTCTAGAGACACCTTGAAATAACGCTTTGGGACTTAAATGTTCGCCCTACTTTAAACTTCCCTTCTCTGCAAACCATGCCACAAAGACCTTTCTTTCCTGAGGTGCTGTGAGCTTTCACCAATGGATGAGTGATTCAGCTGTAGTTCAATCCAGGACTACCAAATTCCCATCCCCTATGCTGTTACTGGAGTTTATCCAAATCAAGTAGGAGTCAATACA
Organism: Cariama cristata; assembly: GCF_000690535.1. Taxonomy (NCBI): domain Eukaryota; kingdom Metazoa; phylum Chordata; class Aves; order Cariamiformes; family Cariamidae; genus Cariama; species Cariama cristata. Next base: position 196,812 of record NW_009602541.1, on the reverse strand, counting down.
ATGTCTCCTCTGAACCAAATGGGGGTTGGATAAGAGGATGGTTAAAGAAAATGGAATTGAGTTTTTCTTGAACCTGGGGTGCTTTTTAGCAGATCCTCCAGTCTCCTTCTCTGAGATTTTGATGGTAGGCGCTGAGAGTACCAAAAGCAAGTCAGACCGGCACGGGTTAGTAAACACTAGTGGTGCATTTGATTGAACAGCCCATTCTGCAGTGACGCTTTGGGAGAGAAGTCATGGGTTTTGCATGGAAAATTTCTTCCTAAGCTCAGATGATATCTTTGTATAGTTTATGCCTTTGGTATCCAGTTCAGTAGTCCTTGCAATTTGTATGTTAATCAGTGTAAGCGAAAAGGCTACTTTTGTTCATTTTAGATATCTATTGAATAACTTTTTTTTCTTTAACAAACTACTCTGGAATATCTAAAGCTGTGATTCAGAGGCCAGCCAGACTAGGCTTGGGAAAGATTAGGATGGGAGAGTCCTTCCCTCACAGCTCTCACACTGCCTTTGCTGAAAGTATGCTATTACTGTAGAAGGTACGTTTCTGTCTAGGGCTCTGCGGAACCAAATGGCCGACAAAATAGTATGGGACAAGGCACTGGCTTTCTCATGACACTCAAAGATATTCTCACCATTCAAAAAGTCCTTGAAATTGCAAAAAAGACATTTTCCACCTATAAATGCTGTGTCCCCATCCCACCCCCACCCCCCCAAACTGCAGACTGCTGTCCTGTCATCTTTCTCCACCTTTGGATGTACTGAGATGGTTATAAAGCTGTAAAGACAGATGTTATAAAAACAATTGTGCTAACTTGCTGTAAAGCAGCCAAGTGTAAACTTATTTATGGTTGCACTTTGAAATTTGTTCTAATTGCTCAGCATCCTGAACTTGTTATTGACTCATAAGGAAAGAGGGTTTGTTTCTGGGGGCCCCTCTCAGGACTGATGCTCCTCTAGTGGGGCAGCAAACTGGGGAGGAGATCACAACTGGAGTTTCAGCTGGTAACTGCTCTGGGAAGATTAAGAGAGACAAGACAATAGAGGTGTAAGAAAACCCTCATTACTCAGAGACCAAAATGGATCAACCTCTAGGACAAATGGTATCAGAGGAGAGGGTCTGGGACCTGCTGAAAGTCTCATCTGTGTGCAGGATAATAATACTATCTTGCAGAATTGGCATACAGGTAGATAGATGTCTTGCGGCACCGAAAGCAGCAGCTGTGTCTAGTTCAGCACATGCAGTCCCCATTCCCTGCTCTGCAAACCCCGACTGATGCTGTGAACCAGCCTCCCTTCCTCTCACCCCAGGTCCCCTGCAGCTAGGGCACAGCTGCACATACGGGAAATTTGGATGTTCCTTGGTATTGTAACACTGTTGGCTTAAAAACACGAGGAAGTGTTCCTAGTTGCTAAGTGTCATGGGAAGGAATTTCAGTGCAAATGCCTGTGCTGGCAGGGGAGGAGAGGGCCTGGAGGACAATGCCTGGCTCGGCTGAGAAAGGGGCCCTCATCTTGGTTGCAAACAGCTGAGATGCTCTCCAGGCACTGGGGGTGGGTGGTACTCATGACCAAAAGCTTACAGTATGGGATGGCAAGGCCTCAACAGTTGTTCTAGCGAGGAAGACAGTCACCTTGGCCTGTTTAAAGGGGAGTAAAAGTGGGAAGACCTGCACTAATGACGGGGAGTAAGACCATGAGGTGATAGAAGGAAGATCAGCAGTGAAACTGAGATCTCAAGAGCAGTTTTGAGCAGAACAGCAAAAATATTGGGTGTTTTGATTTGGCAGCAGAACTGAAAAGAAGGAAAAAATGGTTCAGACAGCTGAACAGGCATTAAACTTCTTTTTTTTTTGTCTTTTCTGATCCTTTGTTTTTGTTGGTAATTTCTTCTGGAGAAAAACCTGCTCTCTCTCCCTTTCCTCTTCCATTTCATCAAGGATTAATCTAAGGGCTGCTTCAGGCTGATTTCTCTTAAGACATTTCTCTATGTTTTAATAAAAAATTGAATTTGAAGAGAGAAGTTAAACTTTTTAATTTTGAAAATGCTGGAAAGATACCTCGTTGTCCTTCCCCTATTTCCATTCTTTTGCTGCAAACCGCTTTTCAAATTTGATGTGAAATATGTCTCAAGCAAATTTATATCCTGGCAAATTTACTACTTGCCAAGAAATGTCACCAGCCTCCAGGTTTGTGTCCTCTGGGCAAGTGGGAGTTTTGCTGTGACTCCCTGGAAAGGCAGAACACGTGGTTATGTGAAACAA